>NC_056728.1:501634586-501707086 GCF_019279795.1 Protopterus annectens | reverse complement strand
TTTCTTATTATATTAGATAGTTATGGTGATATATACATATTTCATCTTTTATAGACTGTTACAGGCAATATTTCTATTTTTATGTAAGAGAGTTTTTGAATGTCATGACTTCTATCTAGTTTATGAAGTGAGTGACTTCTGAAACTGACATCATAACAATTAGAGACAGCCTCTTGATTTATGTCTCATAATTGTGTTTAGTCTCTATATGTATATTCTCCCATTGTTTTACCGCTTTGCGATGGGATACTGCTAACCAACTATGTTCACTTTATTACTATGTGTTGTAGAAGAATAACTAAAGGCATCTTATTTTGAAAGAAGTTTTATTTTGCCTGATCGGCCACATGTTTCCCGAGAGTTTACATCTGTATATATCAGTTGCATGTTTAATAATTATAGACAGTCTTTCATATATTATGGTTTAAGTTTATAGAGTACATTTTTTCGGCTTTATGATGAAGGGTTTTTTATCGAAAATATCGGTACTTCATGATTTAACTCTGAACTGATTTGGACATCTAGTTTTTAAAAAATTTTTTTAGAACCTGGGTGACATTTTTTCCGTTTTCTGTCTCCATGGTTTCTAGAATTGTTTTTTTACACTTGTCACAGCTTATCAGCTGTTGTTTGTGTTTTAATCACAAAGTTTCAGAGCACATAAATTTTAAAGCGGCAAACTCTATATCTTAATTCATTGACTAGTTAACCTTGAGTTTTAGGCATTAGTTAGCATACGTTGTATGCACGTTTGAATTTATAGCTTTGCCAACTTTGACTTGTGTTATTTGTTTCAACACTGAAGCGGACATACAGTAGGTTGGCGCTACAGTAGTTGAGCTGATATAATTCCATAGGAACCCGGTTATATCGTCCTGTTAGTATATCGGGATTTTAACTTTTTAAATTTCTACATGTTTTTAGCGCTATAGCGCTTTCTATGTATTTCTGTGTTGATGCGATATTACAAATGTTTACAGTATTGAATTTAACATGTGTTTTCTCTTATGGATTTGAGCTTTTATGAACAGATCAGTTGTTTTGTTCTGTTTAAGAAATTTTCATTGCTGTTTTAAGAACAACAATGGCTAATCACATTAGTGATTAATTACTGCTCTGTGTTTTGGTTTTCGCGCCAAAAGGCTGTGTATAAAAGAAGTTTGATTTCTTAAGATATTTACACCTGAAGAAGCGTATTTCATCTACGTGAAAGCGTTTGTGTTTTTATGGCTTAATAAAAGACGTTTTATTCATTCGACTCTTCCATGTGGTGACTCCTGTTTGGATCTGATATCAGCTGATTTTCTACGTTTTTCCACACGGAGTCTTTGCTTCTTTTGCTGCAGTTAGATATTAAACTTTGCAGGTTTATAAGACCAATATTTTTAAAAATCTGCCCCCCCCCCAAGTTTGACTTTGTCTAGAATTCTTGTCCTAAGAGGTTGAGAGGTATGTTTCACTGTTCAGCATACCAGAGGTGAAAGCAATCATCCTCTTAGAGAAATGACATTAATTTTGATGGTTCTGATACGTTTTATGGGGTTTTGTTGAAATTTGGATAAAAGCAAAGAAGGAAACCTTTGTCTGACTTTTCAGTACAAAACGTTTTGTTATTGAAAAGCAAACTGGTGCTATTTATGGTTTATGAAGGAGATATTTACAAGAGTATGTTGCAGTATTACTCACAAGTTTTTGACGTTAGCATACTTTTTATGGACTGGGAGATAGGAATGTTGTATTGAACTGAATACTGATTTAAAGAGAATTTTATATATTCCAGATACTGCTTTGTTAAGCTTATCAAATTTACTATGAATTACCATGGGCAAGTAAAATGCAATGTTTTGTCGAAAGATAGGGCTTCTGTTGACTCAGTTTATTAAGAGAAGTCAGGTGTATGAGGAAAGGTTTCATAATAAGGCGACCTACATAATGAAATGTACAACATTTAATAGTTGCCATTTGTAGTCTGAACATGATAAAGATGAGAGTGGTTGTGGAACAAGGGAAACTGATACCCACATTACGTCAGCTTACACACTCTTCAAGTCAAACACAACTTTAAAGAAACTAATAGGGCATGCCTAAGAGATATCAGTAGTACACTTACCGAATGTGAAAATACACTTTCAAAGTACAGTAGTCCTTCCACAATTTCACCTATAAATATGTAATAAAATGCTGGCATACATATGGAAAAAATGCTTTGATTTAATGTTTTTGTACATGTGACCATTTACTGATTGCACATATACAACTTGCAGGAATTAAAATAGAAAATCAAAGCAACTAAGTATCAATTTATCATAACAAAATACTAAAAATGCATTGACATGGGGGCTCCATGCGCTGCACTCCCATCACTAGGATTTGCCCCCACACCTCTTTACTTATGAATATGAACTGCATGGTCATACAACCATGACCAAAAAGCACTTTTCTTCTACATACTACAGTCGACCAAAGCAGGCTTGATTATAGCACATACTAACTACTTGTGCTATTGTCTTAAAGATACATACATAAAACATGCCAACTGTGTGCAAAGTCAACCAAATGAATTGTACCCAGTTGCAGATGTTTTTACCTTACAGGATGTGAGGTTTGTGGATATGATGCTCATAATTTAAGACTATAATGAAGAAAGCAGGTTTGGATGTTGAGAGCAGAGTAGAGGTCATGAGTACCAGTGTTGTTCAAAGGAAGTAGAAATATTACATTACATAACATAATACTTGTTGAACTGGGGATCACTTCTTGTAGATTGTTGGACTGATGAAAGTTATTTTGAGTTTTATGAGATGTATGAGAATTTGATGCATGACATAGCCCTGCATTTGTTAATGAATGCTTTTGTAATTTGGAAAGGGGATTCTAATTGCAAGATGGTAGTGAAAGGAGAAACTTTGAAGAAGACAGACGGCTTATGAAAGAAAATGTTAGGAATTGTGCTGTTGGCAGATCTAAGTAATACAAATAATCAGACTTTTATGTATAGGAGAGAGAATCTGTTTCTAGATATATCTTTTTGGTGGGTGTTGTTTACTGGAGGATAAGATGACTGTTCGTAGGTTTTCTAATTCCAGAACAATTAGATGTGTGCCTGGTAAGCAGCGAGTGGTTATTCAAAGGAAGAAAAGTTTGACAAGAATAGGTTGTGAAGATATCTGATGGGCACATCATTGTTACTTTTGATGGTTAATGTCAGCCTTATCAAAAAATGAGAATTTTTTTGTAGGAACTGGATTGAGTAGAACAATTTTTTTAAAGGAAAAGTAATTTTAAAAAATATAGTGCACTGATAAAGCATATTAGGAATTAGAGACAGTCAGTATGACACCCAGGCACTGGCCCAGTAATCAAGGGGCCTCAATCATCACCACTAGCACCAGTGAAGGGCGTCCACATTGGGATGATAGCAAGTACCACACAGTAAAGTACAATTTCCCTTAAGAGCACACAGAGATCACAGTCAGTCTGGGGCTGGTTTCTCCCTTTCTCTCCAGATCCCCAATAAGACTCCCCACTGGCACAGCTATAGGGTTCAGATCTCAGCTGAGTAGTCAAGCCAAAACCTATGGAACCCTCTCTGTCCAACCAGTGCTTTGTGTCCCTGTCCAAGTAGCTGACACACACACACACACACACCCACACACACACAGACACACAAACACACACACACACTTTGAGATTTGATTTATATACAAGCACACAGACACTCCTGAGGAAGACTGGCACAGGTTCACTAGCTATGCCCCCTTCTGTCCAGGCTATGAGGTAGTAATCACTGACACCAACTATTCTTATCAGCTACTCTAAAGGCCCTTACCAAAGGGTGTCCAATTATACTGTGTAATGTTACTGTTATCCAAATAGTAAGTGTGACCCAGGGCTAAGGCTATTGCAATGGCTTTTCCAGTATCCTTAAACAGATGCCCTATGCAGTTCAACTAAAGACACTCCAGCTCTACTCGGTTGCTTACCGCCTGCTCAGAGGTGATCTCTGCCTGACGTACAAGGCCATGTCCAACCCAGAATTAATGGACATGCTCCACCTCAAGAAAACCAAATCTCTTAGAACCACATGCTTCAGCGAGTTAAACCTCAGCAAACAATAAACAGGACATGCTGGAGGGACAGATTCCTGCCCAGAGACTTCACTCACTCTGGAATAGAATCCCAATTTATGTTAGGCAGAGCCCCTCACTGACTCTCTTCAAGAGAAATCTTGACGAGTGTATGGGAAATCGTAAATTTACCCTTGTGATCACTTCAATGATCCTGCTAGACAGAGGCACAGAAAACTAATTTAAAAGGGAGGCGAAAGCCGACACATTCTGGCTAGGCTTATAAATGCCCTTGGGCAGATAGCCTAGTACCTACCTATGAACCTATGAACCTATCACCAAATACATGCAAGTACTTTAAGAGCTTAAATATCTCTTAAACAAAACAGCCACAGTTAAAATGTTTAAAAATATTTAATAATAAATAATAAAAACACAAGACAATACTCATCAATTCAACACAGCGACAATGAAGAGCTAAGAAATCACAGGAAATACTTTAAAACATCATTGTAGGACAGTCTGTCATGAATATAGAAAACAGGTAGACTAATCTGGCCATATTCCTAGCTATCTCTAAGAGAAATACTAAGATGTATGTCTTACTTACAGAGCAAAGCAAATGCTGGTGAGTTGTTGTCAGCTTCAGAACAAAATACAAAATGTACTTCTTTCTTTCTGAGATTGTCCTTAAATTGATAATACACATCACTGCTGACTTATTTCAGATTACATCATTCTTGTCACTTCTGATTTAGTTCCCAGGCTAACAGAACTCAAAATTTAACATTTTTTGTGATCTCCAACTGCCAGGAAGTGACAGCAATAAAATACACTTTACATGTGATACCTAGTAATTATCTCTGTCTTAAGACAATATAAAGAATTTCCAGCTGCAGACATCCTGTCTCTTAGCTTGAGATCACACACAGTCATAAAATTCTTTACTTATCAGCTTTCTTCCAGCAGGGTGCACTGTGGTTACATTTTTGAAGCTCAGCACATAACACAGTTTTCTTACATTTGTCAAACAAGCCTGTGGATCATATTAATATTTGCAAGGACATAGAATTATTTACAAAATTCTGTCTAGCTGGGCTGGCAACCTCTCAGTTTATCACAGTCAGTATGAAAAGAAGATGGATGACATGTATGAAAAAATGAAGAACAATAGCTTTTCTTTATTTTCTAGGGAAGAAGATATTTATAAAGTAATTTAGCATGGATGAGACTGGTTGCAGATTTAAATGCATACATCGTGAGGTAAGAAAGACATGGTGCCAGCTTTGCTGGATGCAGTTTGAAGAAGGAATAAAGTCTGACTGAAAAAATGAT
The DNA here is from genome assembly GCF_019279795.1 of Protopterus annectens. Taxonomy (NCBI): domain Eukaryota; kingdom Metazoa; phylum Chordata; order Ceratodontiformes; family Protopteridae; genus Protopterus; species Protopterus annectens. The sequence continues at coordinate 501,701,684 of NC_056728.1, read as the reverse complement.
GGATGTTTCAGACAGATTCAGAAAGGCCAGGTGAATTATGAAAGGAATTGTAAATATTATAATATGGTTATAAAAGGAGAAAAGATTGGAGAGCTTTGCTTAGATTGTAAGGAGTAGAAGAAAACAGCCAAAGTAGTTATAGTAGAAACTGCATGGTGCATTTAAGGAGAATGTTATTTGGGGTTAAGTAAAACAAACCCTGCTGCTTTAAATGTGAAATATAAGTAAGTAGGCTGGAGATAAGTACCAGAGCATAAAGTTATATTACATTACATAATTATTTCATTCCACTCATTAGGGAAGGTAGGTTGCTATCCTGTATAATGTAAGTTTTGCTGGAAGGTTTGGGAAGGAAGGGCTGCCATTGCATAACAAACATAAATAAATAAATAAATAAATAAAGGAATACAACCAAAAGATGGTAGAGTGGATTTATTTTGCAGAAAAGCAGATGGAGATACTGGAGACTTAATTCTGAGATAAAACGTAGTGGTAAAAGACTAGCGAACAATACTTAAAAAATGAAGAAGATGGTAGCAGTACAGAAAGCAGATGCAATGTCGTTTTAAAAAATATATATTATGACTAAGTATATTTTTATCACCATGGGTAGTTATTACACTGGGGTACATGATGCCAGAATAATTAGAACATAATTTAGTGAGGATATTTTGCACAGCTAATCTGAATCCCATTAAGTGGGTATTTTTATGTAAGCCTGGAAAAAACAAGGGAGTCTTTTCATGATACATTCAGTGCTGCTCACTTCCGTACTGTGTGTGTATATATATATATATATATATATATATATATATATATATATATATTTACTATGTTTTAACACATTTCAGTATTAAGTTTGAACATTGCTGTACAATATTGTGGTTCAGAATTATGGGAAGTGTATGAAAAAGTATAAAGTAACTAAATGTTAGGATGTGGGACAAGGATAACCTGACATATATCCATATGAAGAAAATGAAAATGTTGCTTCACCAAGGGTAAGGATGGAAGATTGTCCAACTAGTAAAGGAGCACCATGATTGTTGTACTGAAACAAGCAAAAAAGAGGTTTTACTTTGAGTTTATTTGCAAGATGTGAGCTGTAGTTGTCATTTAGCTATTTAAGTATTAGCACATTTGGGAATAAGATGACTGCAATAGTGGTTGACAGTCAGCTGGTCTTGGCAGTAGACCACTGGAGGTGTTCATGTTCACTTCATAGGAAAAAATCCCAGTACATATTCATTTCTGCTACTTTAAGAACAAACATATTATCACAGGAGTTGAGTATTGTAATGAAGAAACCATGTTCCAACTAAGTATCACCACATTAATAGTCATAGCTCTCCTAGCCTGCATTATTATAAAGCTGGAGGATTTGCAAGAGTAATTTAGCTAGAAAAGATACTGCCAATTGAATTTTCTTGGTTATAGCAAAATGTCCAGCAGGAAAATGATTGTCTGTGGGACCTGGGTATTCAAGCTCCTATGCAGAGGAGGAAAAATGTCCACGAATAAAATACCCTAGGGAAGCCAAGAATAAATGGATGACCAGGTAGGCTGCCTTAATAAAGGTATGGTGGGATGTCGATGAAGAAGCTGGGCTACCAGTAAAGCCTTGAGAAAGGCTGTGCGTACCCGAGCGCTTGTGGTTGAAGGCTGAGTAAAGCCTTTAGAAAGGCTTCGTATACAGGTCGTAGTTCCGGCTGGTCAGGTCGCCTGCTGAGAGGAACCGCTAGTGTGACAGCTAGAAATCAAAGATGAAGCACACAGAAAAAACAAGCAAAACAATGTAAATGTGGCTCGGCTAAGGAGCTCTGCTTGCCGTGGTGGCAAAAAATCAACGTAGTCGAAGTTCAGATTCTAGAAGGTCGTACTTTATTGAAGTAAAAAGTACCAGAAGTACAATCACCATCGAAGCGTAGTTCCTTAATGGAAAGAGTGATCCTGGGGATTTCCTTTTATAAGAGTACCTGGGGGTGTGTCAGTGGGAGCCAATCAAGTGTGGGTGAAAAAACCTTTATTGTGATTGGGCACGCCAACTTGACATCATACCTTACAATCTGATAGGTTAGATACCCTGAGCCAGCTCATACGTGGTTAGTAGAATCACTCTAAACCTACAACAGTGAAATTCGGAGATTAGCTAAAATTAACTAAAAAAATGTAGTTAACTAAAAATAGTCTTGCTGGAAAAAAAATCAATCCTTGCTGGTAAAATACATTGTTAGGCTACACTTTTTGAAATCTTCATCAGGATGGTGGACGACCTAAAAGAGCCTAATAAGCAAAGCCGAGTGTACTAGAGAAATAGCAACAACATGTATGTAAAATAACATGTATGTAAAATAAGAAACAGGCTAGAAAACCAAAAAATAAGAACCAGGCTAGATATCCAAAAAATAAGATACAGAAACTAAAAAGAGAAACAAAATAGCGAAAAATTCTTAAATGATGGATATCAATAGAAAGTAATGCATTAAGATATGGAACTGAATGAGGGCTATTAATTAAAAAAAACAATCTTAAAAAGGCACTGATATAAAACCTGAAAAGCTAGAAAGACACGAAAAAAAGTAATACTGAACCATTGCAGAAAACATGAAAGACAAAAACATATATATAGGCAAACCATTGACCAAAAACAAATGAGTCCGAATTTGCCAGGGGAAGTATCAGACTATGGGCTGGAGGTAGACTGGTGAGATCAAAACTGGCTGTTACACGAAAGGTAACATTTTGTTGGTAAATCTGTTAGAGGTCCAGGCGCAGAGGTTGTGGTATACGGTGTTGCATCTTTCTGCGATACAAGACTGGGGTCAAAGATTCTGCATAGTTAAGGCCTGGTCTTTTCCTTGCCTGCAAACGTATTTGCCACTCGAGTTCCCTCTTCTCAAGGAGCGAGTTGTGGTCCCCACCTAGTGGGGATTTAGGGATATGTTCTCGAACGTGAAATTTGAAAGTATTGTGTCCTAGGTTCCTGAGAGCATGCACTGCCAGCTGGTTTGTCACTTTCAAGTATTTTAAGTCATGCAGGTGATTTGCTATCCTCGTTTTAAGGGAGTTGACTGTCTTGCCCACATAGAAAGCATTGCATTTGGTGCATGCTGCCCTGTAAACCACTCCTGTGACATTGCAGTCGCCTCTGACATTAGGTGTGTAGTGTATCCTGCCATTGGGGCAGTAAAAGCCTGTGACACCATTCATGTGTCTACAGTAGTGGCAGGGAGGCTCACTGCAGGCAAAGGTACCAGGGTTGTCAAGTTTAACTTGGCAGGGGTGATATTAGGGACTTTCTGGAACACCCCTGCCATTAGGGACTTTCTGGAACACCCCTGCCAAGTTAAATTTGGCAACCCTTGAATTGAGTGATGCCTTAGTATGAGAGATGGTGCTCATATTATGGTTATAGATGGAAGAAAGATGTAGAGAAAATGAGATTATAAGAACAGTGCGTGGTAGGGTGTCTTGACTTTTTATCTCTATTAACTTGTTTCTTGGCTTGGTTTCATAGTTGCCTGAATAATTGATAATGTTTGTCATTTGTATTCTTTTGCCAGTTACTCCCTGCATTGTCTCTGTCTTTCATAAAAAAAGTTTGCATTGGTGGCTGATCCATGGGTTATGGCTGTTATTAATTCTTTTTGTACTCTGTGGGGCTAAGGTGGTAAGAATATTTAGAAATATTGCTCTGAAGTATTCAACTGTGTCATTTAAGGGAGTCTTTTTAGGATGGACCAGTTAACTGCTTTCAGATCTGCAATGAAAGACTGTTTGTAGAAAGTGGACAGATTACAGGTAGTTTTGAGCTTAAGTTCCTTCATTAATTGTGTGATACTTCTGTGTATATAAGCTGGTAGGTGATGACTTAGTATATCAGGGAGGATATCTGAGAAGGTTTCAGGGAGGATACCTGAGAAGGTAAAATTAGATGGGTTGGTAATTAGAATCCAGTCCAAGATATATTATTGAGAATTCTTGTTGCCATATCTTGTTGCTGTATTAATAAATTGAGTGAATCTAAAGAGGTTCATGTTGCTGATTCCTGAATTTGCACATAAAGACTGCCAGTCAATGTTAATGTCATCCAGGAGGATAATTTCATGTGTGACTGTATCTGCTATCCAGGATAGTATGTCTTTGAATATTGGAATGTTCTGTCATGGAAAGATATATAGCACAGCCATGCATATACTATTGACTCTATTAGGTTTTAGGAATGAGATTAGGAGTTCTGCTTTTTGACAATTTGGGATTGTGAGTATATACAGAGTTACTCTGAGAATATTTAGGAAGATTATAGCTATTCCACTGGCTTTTTTTATGTGTGCTATCAAACCTAATAATATTATAACTGGGGTGGGGTAGTATTTTAGCATCTTTTATTTCAGGTTATAGCATTGTCTCTAGTGTGGCTAGGATGTCTGGGTTTTGTTGAGTCATCCAGGCATGAAAATCTATGATTTTGCTGCATATGCTTCTAAGGTATTAATTGACTACTTTTAAACTTTTAGGTGGACTCTTTGGTTTGGGCTTTAGTCGGGACATGGGTTGTAGTGGGTGTCACCATATTGATGTATGGTTGAGAAAGATGGTTTGTTTATTATGGATTGTTTTGCAGAGATTGGTAGAAATATTATCTTCACATTGGGATTGACATTTTTTAGTATTTTGGGATTACAACTGAGGAATGGTGTTATGGAAAATAAATTTGAAAATATTTTTGAGTAGCTAGTGGGAAGATGGTTGATAGGTGAGGATGAAGTAATGGTTAAAGTGTGCTTATTTATTCTTACTACTGGTTGGGATGTTATGAATGAGAGGTGGTAGAGGAGGAGGATGATGAATAAGGTGATACAGGAGGGAAACAGCATAGTTAGTGTTGTAAAAAATCTTGCAGTATGGTGAGATGAGATAATGAGCAGCAATAATAGTTTGGAGAATATGTCAGTTTTGATGGGGAGGGGTCAGAGTGAGATTTGAGAAGGAAGTTAGTAAGACGTGGGTGGGATGGTATACTAAGAACAGTTTGTGATTGGATAGTGCAGGTAGGCACAGGATAAGAGGATGTGTAGGGGAGACAGAGTAAGTGTGGCATAAGTTTAGATGTGGTGGGGCTGGGTAAGAATTGGGGGTAGGGTAGGGAAGTGGAGTGAAGCCAGAGAGTAGTGAAGGATGAACAGAGTGGGTTGTCCCTTGGTGGTTTAAGTACCAGGAAAACAATCTATAAAGTTACAGTGAGACAGAGGGTAAGACAAGGTCTAATAACTTTAAAGACACTAACACAAGCTGCTATATTACTGTTAACATACACCTAAGTTAACTGCAGCAGGCAGTATTGCAGTGACTTTGTCTTGAAATGAGGCTAAAGTAGTTGGAGAACAACTAAGATGAGGGGAGGACCAATCAGGTACTTCAGTGAAATGCAAATACTCCCCGTCACAGATAGTTTTCCACCAAAAGCAATCAATGAGCTAGAATGCTTAAAGATAAAATGGCAAGGTTGTTGAACTCTAAACACTTGGCATGAGACACAGCATTTAATTTTATTGTTATGAACTTTTATTGCTTTTCCAGAAAAAAAATTTTATACTGCTAGACTAAAATATACTAAAGTGTTAATTTAGCTTCACCTCAGCAGTATAAGGCCTGTGGATGTGGGTGGGTGGTGTCAGTCTAGCAGATTCAACACTACAGTACAGAACATACTGATGCAGAAGTGAAGGGAAAACAAGATATTTCTTTATGTTTAATTTGATTCTTGGAAACTGCCTTATATAGGTTTTAACTGAAGGTATTGCTCCTTTTGTACATTTGCAACTGGAGTGAAATTCAGCTGAAGAAGTTACTTTGATAGTGAGATTATGTTGACTTTTGCAGCAGGAATTGCTAGAGATACTATGTGCTCAGTACACCGGGAGAAAGCATGAGATTAAAATAATTATTGTTTAATGGTTGAACTTGTATGACCTGCATTCTTTGGGAGACAAAAAATTAGGTAACAGCAGCTGTACTATTTAGGGAAAGATCTGGGTCTGGGAGTTATGGTGGCTAAAATAAAAGTTAAATGAAAAATGGTGCTGTACATAAAATTCCTCAACAATTTGCAACTATAGAGACTGGTCTGCTAAAGTTCTTCACATACCTCCTTGTGCCAGTCTATTACCTCCATGTTGTTCACCTAATTGGGCCCAGGAATTCCTGAACAATGATATATTAGTGCAATATACAAGCTATCACACTGCTGTTTGTGATTTTTGTGCAGATTAACTCATGTGAACTTCAAAGTGAAAGCAGATGTGAAATATAATGTGAAAGAAAGGACATGTTCTGTAGAAGAATATAAAGCTAAACGGTTGATAACCCTTGTTTTTCTTGACTGCTTTCATAATATGTCCTTGGGTTTTGGCAACTAAAGAATTTAAACATGAAAAATTAAGATGTTTAACTATGCTGTATATTCATTATAGTTAAAAGGATACTTTAAACCATGGTTGTGTAAAGAAAGAGGATGATTTAGTTGTTTTTTTCCTTGTCAAAGTTATGGTTGAACTCTTGTGTATATGGTGCTGTTTAGTAAAGTGAAATGTAATAACAATGAATTAAAGGAAACAAAAATATAGTTATGTGAAAAGGAGCATTAAAAGAAAATCATCTGGTAGTGTATTTTTTCTGTTCCATTTTGTAAATTTATGCGAAATGGACTGTTGATTCTTTATTATTTGTTATCTGATGATATTTTGTTGACAGATGTAAAATAAAAGAGTTTTAGTGGCACATGATGCTACCATCAGAGTTATTGCCTCATAGAGCTTTATTTTTCAATTCACTTTTCATTTGGGGTGCCATCTATGTGGAGTATGGGTATCTTTTCTGTACCTATATTGATTTTTGTTGGGTATTCTGGTTTCTTCATATATCCTAAAATATGCCGTAAGTAAACTGGCAGTCCTCTACACCAATTATGGATGTGTGCATATATACAGTGCATGTGCACCTATATGTCTTTTATGGGTGTGTGTGTATATACATTGTGTGCGTGTTTGCGTGTATGGCTTTTATGGGTCTGTATATATAAAGAGTGTGTATATGTGTGTATGTCTTTCATGGGTGTGAGTGTATATACAGAGTGTGTGTGTGTGTGTTTGTGTTTGTGTGTGTGTGTGTGTGTGTGTGTGTGTGTGTGTGTGTGTGTGTGGGTGTGTCTACGTCTGTTATGCGTGTGTGCATATAAAGTGTGTATGCATGTGCGTGTGTGTATATGTGTGTGTGTGTGTGTGTGTGTGTGTGTGTGTGTGTGTGTGCATGTGCGGTGTGTGCATGCACGTGTGTGTGTGTGTGTATGCGTATGTGCGTGTGTTCGTGTGTGTGAGTGTATGTCTTTTATGGGTGTGTGTGTAGTGTGTGTGTGTGTGTGTGTGTATGTGTGTGTGTGTGTGTGTGTGTGTGTGTGCATGTCTTTTATGGGCGTGTGCATATATAGAGTGTGTGTGTGTGTGTGTGTGTGTGTGTGTGTGTGTGTGTGTGTGTGTGTGTATGTGTGTGTGTGTGTGTGTGTGTGTGTGTGTGTATGTGTGTGTGTGTGTATATGTCTTTTATGGGTGTGCGCGTATATACAATGTGTGTGTCTTTTATAAGTGTGTTCGTATATACAGTGCGTGTGTGTGCATGTCTTTTATGGGTGCGTGCATATATGCAGTGTGTGTGTGTGTGTGTGTGTGTGTGTGTGTGTGTGTGTGCGCGTGTGCATGTGTGTCTATTCCCGTGTGTGCATGTGTGAATGTGTGTCTTTTACGGTGTTTGTGTTTGTGTAGTGTGTGTGTGTGTGTGTGTGTGTGTGTGTGTGTGTGTGTGTGTGTGTTTTTTATGGGAGTGTGCGTATATACAGTGTGTAGTATTTTATAAGTGTGTTCGTATATACAGTGCGTGTGTGTGCATGTCTTTTATGGGTGTGTGCATATATGCAGTGTGTGTGTGTGTGTGTGTGTGTGTGTGTGTGTGTGTGTGTGTGTGTGTGTGTGTGTGTGTCTTTTATGGGTGTGTGCGTATATACAGTGTATGTGTTTGTGGACTATAAACACAAGGGTATTCTCCATTTCACTCATGACCCTGTACTGGACTAATAAGCATGTAATCAGCAAATTAATTACTGTGTAATACCATGCTTATTCCTTTCCATAATTGCCAAAGGATTTTTAACATCCATCTAAGCCACCACCAACTGAGGCAGATGAGGTCAAGGTTTGACTTCCCATCATGGCACCTCAGGAATGCAACTTCTCTCCACCACAGTAGTGTAGTACCAGCACCAGGATACAAAAACAAGCAGTGCGGGTGAGAATAGAATCCATGGCCTTGTGATTCTCCTGACTCCAAAGCTAAGACTGTGACTTGCTGAGCCACTGACAGTTCTATAACACTGTTTTAATAATGTCACATCCAGAAAATCGTGCTTACAAATACTGTCTATTTTAGGCACAGGACAGCACGAATATAGGCTCACCTTTTTTCTTAGAAATTTAAACATTGTTTCTGTTGTTCAGTACTTAGATGCTTAGAACGTGCTCACCGCACGTTGAGTTACCATAGCGCATGAAGTTAGGTTGTACTCAATTGCATTCAGAGTTCCTACAGCACACGGCACTTTACAACTTGTAAACAGTTTGTTTTACGTGGAATCTAAGAGGTTCCTATTTGTGGAATTTTTTAATCTTGGACAACAGCCTTTCACCGATATGATGAGGTCTGACTCCTTGATGAGGCACATCGCGAAATACATTATATTCGCTATGTTGTTTTGTGGTAAAGGTACGCTTACATTTTTAGTACAGAGTTCTCGCTATATTCGTTTTTTAACCTGATATATGCAAAGTTGCATTCGACACACCACTATCTTAGTAGAGATGCTAGATATTGAAACGCGATAAAACTTGCTGTTTATCTAAGGATTTTAATGATTTAACACCATGAGGAGAGAGAATGTTCAGGGTTTTTAATGAATGTAGCAACAGTTTTTTAATGATTGTAGAATGATATAGGACCAAGCACAATGCTCCTTTTATTTTTTAGAATGTATCAGGGTATATGCATATTTTTACTTATTTGCATGGACATTCTGATCATTAATTGTATATTTGGATGGAAGTATTCCTTCTAAATATTGTTGCATTTAACTATGTTAACTTTTTGAGTATCTGTTCCTTTAAGACAAGATAACATGTGACATATCAATTTGTAATGTCCAATAGGAAGCTTAAGGATGGTTTAAAATGATTCAAACAGTTTTATTCATTGTTTTAAGAGTCTGAAGAAGCCTTTGGCAAAGCGCCACTCATTGGAATAAACTTTATTATTTTTATGAATGCATCTTATTTGAAGTTCCTTTGAATCTCTGCTTTTCGTTTCATTGCCACTGGAGGGTCACACACTTGGATTTGGATTGCTCTCTTTTATGTTTACGTGAGTCTCCTGCCTCAACTGATAGCAGCACTGCATTTGGCTTTTGAGTTGTATTATTTATTTGGTCAGTGCTGCAGGAAGTAAGGATGGCGAACGAAAGCAGCATAAACATTGAACTACCATATGTACCACGCGTTCTGGAACATACTTCTAATGTCCTTGACAGATTTAAGACTTGTGTATCTGGAAGTATCAATTCATTATTGGATTTTAATCCAGTTGTTGATGGAGGGACAGTCACTCGAACTGATGTGAGTACTATGGATTCTGTTAAAGACTTACAAGATTTAGAGTATGTTTTCGGTAAATTGGTTAAACTACAAGTTCAAAGACATTATTTTGAAAGTTGTTTGAACAAACGGATTATACCTCGCGGCCTACGTGTACTGAAGATGCCTACATCTGGTACCTCATTACCAGACTTACTATATCGCTGGCAGCAACTCAACATGGAGTTGAGTTTTAGTTATATGAAACTCTTAATTGAGTTTCATCTGCCTGAAGAGGAGAGACTGAGATTGACTGTAAATAACTTGTTTAAAGACTTTGAAAGTAAATATGCTAACAATGAGATGTGCATGGGAAAATTAGGGAAAGTAATTGAAGATGTTTTGTTTTTGAGAAACGGTTGCTAGACCAAAAGAAAGCTAAGATTACCAGGGATGTAAGAGATTTTAAGAACAATAATGTATTCACCTGGCCTAGGGAAATGAATCCAAATTTACACTATAGTCAGGGCTCAAATGCCTCACGCAGGCCTCCAGGTAGAACAGGTAACAATTTTGTGAATGCCACACTGAGCACACCTATAATCAATCCTGATAGACATCCACGCAGTGATACTTCAGAAAGTAGATCATTTAATAGAATTGATTTAAACAATAAGCAGAGTGATATCACTGACATTTTAGGTACCAGTGTAACCACAGAATCTGATCAACCAGTCACAGCAAACAATAATCTAGAAACGGACAATGTAAGCCCTAACAGGACACAAGGAAATGGGAGAGTTAACAGTACTGTTGTAGGTGAAGGTCTGATAGGCTGCATTACGGATGTACAGAGGTCAGGTGCAGCAGTGGTAAGACCAAAACAAATAGTGTTATTGTGAATACAAATATATTACCTGCCCCTCCCCATAGCACAAAATCATTTTTGGACAAAAGAAGGTCAACCAGCAGGGGAGACAGAAGAGGAAAGGATCGTTAGACGAGCAGGAACAAGTAGGCCCCACGATAAAGAAAATGTGGGGAGGCAGAATCATTGATCATGAACCTTTCCGGCAGGGTTTTAAATGAGTATGAGAAACAAGTCCTAAATAAAGGACTAAGTTTCATTCCCACTAAGAACAGTGACTTAGTGGACACTATTATAGAAACCAAAATGTTCATTCGTAATTTACAACTAAGGCTAGAGTTTGGACAGTTTGATGACAATTCAGTTAAGAATAAGCACCGTCCTAACAGCACTTACGTGCCTCAACTTCACCCAACAATTGAAGTGTTTGGCAATGTAGTGGAAGATGACATATACAAATGCTATCAGGAGAAAACACCTTCAAGACATGGACTAATTTGAACTATAAGCAGAGACAAGCATTGTATTCACTCAAAGATGATAGCTCTATAATAATAAGACCAGCTGATAAAGGTGGCCCCGTGGTCATCATGGATGATATATACTACACTAACAAAATGTTTCAAATGTTAAATGACAGCAATACTTACTCCATACTAACTAAGGACAATTTAATAGATATGGTGTTCAGTGTTTATAATACCTTGGATGACTTAGTTATGTCTCTGGACATAACTCAACAACTCTATGAGTACTTTAAGGTGAACAACCCCATCATCCCGATTATACAGGGACTCCCCAAAGTCCATAAAACAGCGTAGATCCACCACTCAGACCCATTGTTGCAGGGCAAGGTTGGGTCACTGAACCCTTATCTATTTACTTGGAAAGTGTATTAAGACCTTTAGTCAATGACAATAGGAATATTTTGAAAGATAGCAAACAGTTTCTCTTAGATTTATACTCTCAAACTCGACCTTTAGGTGAACAGCAACATTACTTTGTTGTGACACTAGACGTAGTCAGTTTATTCACTGTAATTCCTAATGACACAGGAATAAGAATGTTAACAGAATATTTGAAGATACATTCCGACTTTTCGGATGAAAAAGTTGATCTTATAACTCTGTTACTTGAGACTGTCTTGACTAACAACGCTTTTGCTTTTCAAGAATCCATATTCTTACAGAAGGATGGCGTAGCTATGGGCACATCTTGTGCTAATAGTTATGCCAACCTTGTGATGGCTAGGTGGGAAGATGTTCACTTATATGACCATCCACTTTTCAATGAATTTGTTGGTATGTATTGCCGCTTTGTAGATGACCTCTTCCTTATTTGTTTGGGTGATGAACCCTCTTTAAAGAATTTCGTTTCTTATTTGGATAACACTACGGATTTTTTAAAATTCACCATGAATTTTTCAGATGAAACTATACCATTTTTGGATGTGGAAGTATTCAGGATGTCCAATGGCCTTATTAATACAACCATTCATAGGAAAGCCTGCCAAAGAAACAACATACTACACAGAAACAGTATGCATCCTGTACATGTATTCCAAAATGTCCTTAAAGGACAATTCATGAGAGTATCAAGGTTGAACCCACAACAAGAGTTCTATGAGAAAGGAATAGAGGACATGAAGGATAGATTTCTAGAAAGGGGCTATAAAGAAAATGAAATATTAGAAATGGTCAGAACTGTGGAGCGTCTAAGAACAAGTACTGCTAAACCTTACTTTATGGCACATGAAGGTAGTATGAAGAGTCCGAAGCCTTTAAAAACTGAAATTAGAACCAACCTCACTTTCAGTAAAATGAACTTGGAGGTGAAAAAAACCCTGGATAGACACTGGGGAATACTGAAATCCGATAGGGATGTCAATGAGGTAGTAGGACCAACACCACGTATAACCTACAAGAATCATCAGAATTTAAGAAGCATTTTATGTAGACCCAAACATCCGGGGAAAAGTAGACCAATAAATGATAGAAACACAGTACCCTGTGGTCATTGTAATCAATGCATCTACATTAATAAAGATACCACTTTTGAGCATCCTGTTACGCTACGCACATATAACTTCAGAACTAACACGAACTGTGAAAGTAAGAATGTGGTATACATGGCCACCTGTATAACCTGCAAAAGCTATTACATTGGCAAAACCAATAGATCACTTAAGGAAAGAGTTAGGGAACATATTTACCACATTAGGATAGGTACTGAGACCAATGCCCTAGCTAGACACAATACAACAGCAGGCACCAATCATAATTTTAAATTTTGTGTTATTGAACAAGTCAGCGTGGGTTTTAGAGGTGGTGATCTAATCAACAAAACCTTAGAACAGGAGACACGTTGGATTATCAGACTAAGGTCTGATAGGTCACCAGGGCTTAATGATAAAGTGCAACTCAAACCATTTTTAAGAAGTAGAAGACTATGAAGATGACGTAACCTACTATTACCTAAATAGAGTAGTAAGGTAATTTTAAAACTACGTATTGATGTCACTCTTATAGTAAATCAGTGTAAGAATCAGTCCTTGTAGACTGAATATAATTATTTTCATAGTATTAATGTTCTGAGCTTTATAGCCACAAGTAGATGTGTTCTTAGTATCAAATCCCAGGAACTGATGGACCTTTGGATATGTTCGCTTTCTTGTTTTAGCCTTACTTCTGAGCCCATACCTCACATACTAGTATGTTTTTCATCCCCTCCTATCACCACCTCAATATATTAGTGGTTATTGGGCATAGTTTACACATGCATGTGTGTAAATATATACACATGTATATACAAGCATGCATATACGTCTATATATTTGTTCACTGTAGCTGGAATTTATTTTGCGACTGAGCTAGGTACCCCATACATCAATAGATAGTTTTGTTTCATCATTAGGTACAGGCTTAGTATTGTTGCGGATTGTTTATCTCTTCACATTTTCATTTGACCTTTTTAACTTAGAATGTTGTTATATTTAGCACCAACTATGTATATGGAAGTAGTTGCTTTTTACTAGTTAGGGACCCTATCATCTATGGAGCTTTATACTTAGGTATTATTATATGTGTGCTTTGTGCTAATTTCAAGCTTTATTGTGTCAATTTTTATGTGTTACGCCTAGCATTCTACTATTTATCTGTTTTTATCTTTTTATTTTGTATTAGTTAATGCCATCTCTGCCATGTTCAGCGAACACTTTAATAAGTGTACTCATTAATATGTACACGTTTCATTGTTTTAAATAGTGACACTTTGTGATCAATATATGCTTCTAGGGCATAATCGTGCTTACAAATACTGTCTATTTTAGGCACAGGACAGCACTATTATAGGCTCACCTTTTTCTTAGAAATTTAAACATTGTTTCTGTTGTTCAGTACTTAGATGCTTAGAACGTGCTCACCGCACGTTGAGTTACCATAGCGCATGAAGTTAGGTTGTACTCAATTGCATTCAGAGTTCCTACAGCACACGGCACTTTACAACTTGTAAACAGTTTGTTTTACGTGGAATCTAAGAGGTTCCTATTTGTGGAATTTTTAATCTTGGACAACAGCCTTTCACCGATATGATGAGGTCTGACTCCTTGATGAGGCACATCGAAATACATTATATTCGCTATGTTGTTTTGTGGTAAAGGTACGCTTACATTTTTAGTACAGAGTTCTCGCTATATTAGTTTTTTAACCTGATATATGCAAAGTTGCATTCGACACACCACTATCTTAGTAGAGATGCTAGATATTGAAACGCGATAAAACTTGCTGTTTATCTAAGGATTTTAATGATTTAACACCATGAGGAGAGAGAATGTTCAGGGTTTTTAATGAATGTAGCAACAGTTTTTTAATGATTGTAGAATGATATAGGACCAAGCACAATGCTCCTTTTATTTTTTAGAATGTATCAGGGTATATGCATATTTTTACTTATTTGCATGGACATTCTGATCATTAATTGTATATTTGGATGGAAGTATTCCTTCTAAATATTGTTGCATTTAACTATGTTAACTTTTTGAGTATCTGTTCCTTTAAGACAAGATAACATGTGACATATCAATTTGTAATGTCCAATAGGAAGCTTAAGGATGGTTTAAAAATGATTCAAACAGTTTTATTCATTGTTTTAAGAGTCTGAAGAAGCCTTTGGCGAAAGCGCTCACTCATTGGAATAAACTTTATTATTTTTTATGAATGCATCTTATTTGAAGTTCCTTTGAATCTCTGCTTTTCGTTTCATTGCCACTGGAGGGTCACACACTTGGATTTGGATAGTTCTATAACACTGTTTTAATAATGTCAAATCCAGAAAATCTGATACATTAATTTAGTCCCAGGAAGCCCTTGGGAAGGGATTAAATAGCACCAACACTAGTATAGTGACTAGCAGTGTGGCTTTATTATTGGAAAGTGCTCTTCTTACCAAATGCGCTAGAAATTCTGTGAATTCTCTGGATTTTTGTTATTGTAACTGATTTGCATATGCCTTTATTGTAGAATGGTCAGAAATCATGCACTTGCCATGAATGTTGCCATCCTTGTTTACAGTGACATTTTTTTATTTATTTGACATTTGTTTACTGGAAGGTCCGACTAGGCCAGAAAGTTCCCCTTTTTCAGTGGAGGTCCGGGGAGATGACAGCTTGTTGAGTGATTTGTTGGAGGTGAGTTAAGGTGTTTGAAGAGCAGATGATAGTAGAGTCATCTGCATATTGTATCAAGGTGCCTTCACAAGAAGATGAATGTAGCTTATCAGTAAAAATGTTGAATAGTAGGTGGTCCAGGATGGATCCTTGTGGAACTCCTGTGGAAGTGGGAAGATATGCAGAAATGGATCTTTGCCATGTTACAGCTGGTTGCCTGTTGTCAAGGTAGCTAGAGAACGATTGAATAGATAGATGGAGATGATAGATCCAGGGTAGAAAGCTAATTAAGGAGTTTCTTGTGAGAGACCATGTCAAAGACTTTTGATAGATCTAGAGATACTTCAAGTACAAGTTTATTAGACTTGCAAGCTTTTTGCCAGTGTCTGTAAATGATGGTAATGCAGTGGAGGTGTTGTGGTCTGGCCAAAATCTGTGTTGCATATTTTTGATTAGCTTATTTTATAAGAGATAGTGGAGAAATTGTTCATGTATACATATTTCAAGAATTTTAAAGGGAGACAGAATTGCTATCGGACAGAACTTTGTAATGTCAGTGGACTTACCTCCTTTATGACTTGGTTTTGTAACTGTCTGAATATGCCAATTTGTGTCATTTTTATTCTTTTGCCAGTTAATCCATGCTTTGTCTATGTCCTTCATAAGGAGTTTGCACTGGTTGGTGAGCCATGGGGTACGGATATTGTTTATTCTTTTTGTATCCAGCGTCCCACTAAAATATTTAGAAATACTTCAATGCCTTATTCAGCTGCATAATTTAAGGTGAGTCTTTTTCAGATGGACCAGCTAACTGCTTTCAGAGGTTCAATGAAAGACCCCTTGGAGAAACTAGAGAGATTATGGGTAGTTTTGTGCTTATGCTCCTTTGTTAGTTGTATAATAGGGTCTATATCAGAACATCGAAGTTTTAAATCTTTAAATGTTCTAATATCAACCCGTTTTGAGCGAACGCTAAAAATAGTGAAGCTGTAGAACACCGAATTCTTTCCTAGGGAAAGAATTTGGTTGGCCAGTTCTGTGGCTTCACTATTTTCAGTGCTGTGGTGGAAAGTTATGGGTCGGGCTCAGGTTATTGTGCGATTATGTGGTTGTTAGGGTTAGGGTGCGGGTTAGGTGAGTTAGGGTTAGGGCGCGGGTTAGGTGAGTTAGGGTTAGGGCGCGGGTTAGGTGAATTAGGGTTAGGGGTGGGTTAAGTGAGTTAGGGTTAGGGTGCGGGTTAGGTGAGTGTGCGATAGTGAGTTACCTTAGGGTTAGGGTTTGGGTTAAGGTAAGTAGATAGATAGTAGTGTATGTACAGTTTAGTGTAGGGTTAGTTGTAGGATTATAAGTGTATGTGTGTGAATTGATGTTTTTTAGGTGTGCTTGTGTTGTGTGTATGTGTTTCGGAATAGCAAATTTTTTCCCAAGGAAAAATTTGCTGTTCTGAATGTTCGATATTATGTGGTTTAGATATTTTAGGTTCGATGAAATAGTGTTCGCTATTTTCATCTTTCGATAGCGTGATATAAACGTGTATAATAGTCTTGTGGGTATAAGCTGGCAAGTGGTAATTTAGTTTATCAGGGAGGGTACCTGAGAAGGTAAAATTAGATAGGCTGATAACCAAAATCCAATCCAGGAAAAATTGTTGGGAGTGTTGGCCCATAGTGGAGTAAGTACCAGGAAAGCAATCTGTAAAATGGCAGCAAGTCAGGAAGTAAGACAAAACCTGACAATTTTAAAGACAGTAACACAAGCTGCTAGAGTGTTGTTAACATATGCCTAACTTAACTGCAACATGTAGTATTACAGTGACTTTGGCTTGACTTGAGGCTATAGTAGCTGGAGAAACAACTAAGATGAGGAGAGGGCCAATCAGGTGCTTCAATGGAATGTAGTTACTCCACCCCACAGATAATTTACCACCAAAAACAATCAGCGAGGTAGAATGTTTATGACTGTACTAACTAAAACTGTTAACTTCTAACCTATTATGTATTAAAATCTATTGTATGTTCTATATTTTTGTTCTCTCATGTACTGCATTCTATTGTACTGTGGAGCTTTTCTCCCTGGGTCTCTGCTGAAAATGGACCTGTGTCCAGTCGGACTTTTCCAGTAAACAAATGTAAATTTATGGATACAAAGACAAGGTATTTGAAGTCTAAATACTTGACGTAAGTCACAGCATTTAATTTTATTGTTATGGGCTTTTATTGCCTTTCCAGGTAAACTTTAGACTGCTAGAGTAAAATATGCTAAAGTGTTAATTTAGCTTCACCTTCAGAAATATAAGACCTGTGGGTGAGGGTGAGGGTGTCCCTCCCGCGGATTCAGCACCGCAGTACAGAACACACTAATGCATACATGAGGAGTTTGATGCTTGAAAACTGCCTTACACATATTTTAACTGAAGGTATTGCTTCTTTTGTACTTTTACAATTGGAAGTGAAATTCAGCTGTAGAACTTCCTTTGGTAGTGAGATTATGTTAACTTTTGCAGCTGTAATTGTTAGACATAATATGTGCTCAGTACAAGGCAAATTGGAGGAATGCCAGTTTATCTGCAGATTGTTTGGATAAACTCCCACACATGTAGACTCCTGACAGAAGGTGATGCAGCATTACAATACCAGAGCTGTTTAACTTGTCAGTGCAAAGCAAGGATGCACAGGTGGGGAAAGACATGCAACACTTGCACTATTCTGGAGATACATGGCTATAATGCAACATGTTTTCTTGCACCCGTGAAAGGCTGTGGATGCCGATTCACATTTTTACAGCTATATGTTGTAGCTTCACAGTTGCATACGTTTTTAGGAATATTAGTGCTCTTTCTCTGAGCCACTCAGTGGAACAAATCAACTGGCATTTCTGACCCTTTGTTGGTAGAATTATATCAGAGGCTGGGATATTACAAGACTGCTGTGTGCCTCTTCAGCACTGGCTGTAGGTTCAGAGCTTGTTGCCCTTCCTCCTAATACTGCAGCGCAGATATCCAATATAGTTTCCAAAATCTGCATGACCTTAACGTCCCTGGAGTTAATATGATGACATAGCAACCTGTCTGAATGCAGCTATCACAGACAAGACATCAAAACACTTTCATACTAACATCAGTTGTCAAGCAGATAGTATGCTGCCCTTGTTGCAAAGATGCTAAGGGTATGAATAATGCCCAAACATTGTCATTGCCACCAGAAATTGGTACCCCGGCTGAAGAAATGCCCTCTAAATAATCAAAATTGAAAGGAAAGTTGCATCCTAACACTGTCAATGTAGGAGGTCACCAGGTGCCAAAGTACAAGATGAATGCAAGCAAGTTAAGAAAAGCAAATACACAATTTGCTTCTACTTTCCTTTCAGTTGTATATATCTGTGTTCCATCATGATATTTCAAACAAATTATTATTATTTTTTAATTGGCTTTTCTCAGCACCTTTAGAAATTGCTGCTGCTGCTGCCATGTGAGCTCATGCTTAGACTGTGCCACTTTGGAACTGATTTCCTTTATTGGGATTTTAACTTCTAAATTATTTGGCACTAGCCTTCCATGTAGAATATGAGTGTCCTTTCTGTACCCATAGCTCTTGGAAGAGAGCCACCTTTTTGCATGTATCCATGTGGTTCTGTGTTCTCCCATCCTTTTAGTAATCTGCCTTTCTTCTGGGACTGGAGGTCACAGTGGATAAAGTTAAAAGCTGAGCTTAGCAAGCAAAACTTCATTTGTAAAATATTGTTGTTGTGTCTGCCTGAAACTTGTTCTCACTTCTCTTGGAGCTGATCTCTTTCAGTGAGATTTCAATTTCTATTTTTATTCAATTGTAACTCACCAACTGTGCTTATGACATCTATGGAGAACTGTGTTTTTCATGCTGTATAGGTTGCATTCCTGGTGTCTGAGCCCTGTTGACTATCCCCTATTTTTCATTGGATGAAGGGCAGGCTGTGGTGTATACAGCTAAAAGCTGAGCTTGGCAAAAAGCAGCTCATGAAGGACTGATTGCACCTATTAGCATACAAAGGCACAAAGATACAAGCACACATCCAATGAGTATTTTGTGTGTGTGTGTGCATGTGTGTGTCTGTGTGTGTGTGTGTGTGTGTGTGTTTGTGTGTATATATATATATATATATATATATATATATATATATATATATATATATATATATATATACATACACATACACATATTCTCGGCTGGAATGCCTTCTTTGTGGAGTCTGCATGTCCTCCCCGCGGTTGAGTGGCATTCGAAAGACATGCGTGAATGGGCGTGCCTTTGCTGAAGGTTGGGCGTCGGGCTGGCAACTCAGCACCATAAAAATCTACTGCCAATCATGCTGTGGCAATCCCTATATATATATATATATATATATATATATATATATATATATATATATATATATGGGTCTACTACACATGATCAAAATTTCATTTGACTGAAATTCATTTGACTGAGACCATAACATCGAAAATTCAAAATACTGAAAACTCACTTGACTGAAACTCTTAAGATTGAAACCTTAACAATACTAAATTTCAACATAGTAGTGGCAGCGTGTAGACTACTGTAAGGTTAGTAAAAGTTATATGCACTTTTCCCGACTGTAGTGCGATCATGGAGTTAGTATAAATAGTTAAGGGGGTGTGAGTGGGGGCAGCCCCCCACGTTGGGGGTTGTGGGGGGCCTAGCCTCCCACCTAGTTTGGTTTTATATCATCCAGTTTTTGTTAAGAGGGTACGTAAGTAGTTTTTAAGTTCTGGAAAGGGTTAGTCATTGTAGATGTATGTGTGCATGTCTATAGTTTACAATTTAGTATGTTGAAATGTAGCATTGTTAAGGTTTCAGTCTTATGAATTTCAGTCAAGTGAGTTTTCAGTATTTTGAATGTTCGATGTTATAGCCTCAGTCAAATGAATTTCAGTCAAATGAAATTTCGATCATAGGTTCATAGGTTCATACTAGACTATCTGCCCTAGGGCATTTATAAGCCTAGCCAGAGTGTGTTTGGCTTTCGCCACCCATTCTAAATTAATTTTGCTATGCCCATTTTCGAGGTTAGTATACTGTGCCTCTGTCTAACAGTGACACAGAAGTGACACCCGGGGTAAACCTACGATCTCCCATCCACTCATCAAGATTCCTCTTGAAGAGAGTCAATGAGGGACTCTGCCTAACCTGGACTGGAATTTTATTCCAGAGTGAAGGGAGCCTCTGGGTTATGAATCTGTCCCTCCAGCATGTCCTATTTATTTCAGTGCTGAGGTTCAAGTCTCTCGAGCATGTAGCTCAATGGGATTTGGATTTTCTGAGGTGCAGCATGTCCATTAATTCCGGGCTGGACATGGCTTTATACGTCAGGCACAGATCGTCTCTGAGCAGGCGGTATGCCACTGAGTAGAGCTGGAGTTTCTTTAACCAGGCAGCATATGGCATCTGTTTGAACCCTTTGATCCTCTTGGTGAGGTACTTTTGGGGTCTTTCCAGTTGCTGCAGGTGTCTGGTAAGGTACATCCCAAAAGGGGCATTGTACTCAATTATGGGCCAGATGACGGATGAGTAAAGAGGCACGATGACCTCCCCTGATCTAGATGTGAATCCCTTCATGATTAGGTGGGCTATATAAAATGTTCTTCTAACCACTTTGGCCACGTGGTTGTCAAATGAGAGATTGCTATCAACTTGGGTCCCCAGGTCCCTAATTACTTCTTCTGTACTTAATGGATTACCACCTATGTGGTAATTTGTGGGCACTTTGTTTTTGCCAAAGGGGATGACTATACACTTTTTGGCGTTTAGCTTGAGGCCATGGCTCTGGCACCAGTTGTTTGTTTCTATGAGGCCCTTTTGGAGGATGCTTGTGTCGGCTGGAGAGTCGATTATGGCGCCCAGTTTGCAGTCATCTGCGAACTTGGTCAGCCACAGTCCTTCCGTGTTGACCTGTACCTTCGAGAAATATATATCGAACAAGAGAGGTCCCAGGACTGAGCCTTGTGAGACGCCACTTGTAACTGGTTTGGAGTCTGACATGGCTCCAGCAATTCTAAACAAGTGGGTTCTGTCCTTGAGCCAGTTTGCAACCCATCTAGTGACATAGGGGTTTATATTTAAGCTGGTGAGCTTATCTATAATGCCCGAGTGGGGTATTGTATCAAAGGCTTTTGCGAGGTCCAGGTAGGCTGTGTGGACCACCTTCCCCTCGTCAATGGCCTTGGTGACTGTTTCAAAGAAATCAACCAGGTTTAAGAGGCAGGATCTGCCCTTAACAAAGCTGAACTGGGTAGGATCCAGTGTCTGTAGGTCCCCAATATCTTTATTTATGCGGTCCATGATGATCCTTTCCATAGCTTTGCAGACCAAGCTAGTCAGGCTTATGGGGCGATAGTTTCCAGGATCTGTTGTGGCACCACCTTTGTGGAGAGGGACCACTGTTGCTGTACGCCACTCTTTGGGTACATATCCTGTAGTAAGGTTGAGATTGAACAGTAGTTTTATGTTTGGGTTTAGCTCTTTTTGGAGTTCATGTAGGACGCAGCCCGGGACACCGTCTGGTCCCATTGATGCTGTGTTTTTTGCTTTGGAGAGGGCGGCTCTTACCTGAGTATCTGAGATGTCAGGGGGGCAGCACTCTGCTGGGATAGATATTTGCCCTTTTGGTGGGGAGGGGGGGAGAAGTTTGCGCTGAACCTGTCAGCTAGGATGTTGGCAATGTCTGTGGGTTTGGTGTATTTTTTGTCATTTTGGACTAATTCTGAGCATATCTGGGAATTCCCACCCAGGTTCCTAACATAACTAAAGAAAGCCTTGTGATTATCCTTAGTGTCCTGTGCAATTTTTCTCTCGAAGCTGGCCTTAGACAATTTTATGAGTGCCCGTAGTTTTTTGCTAATACTGATCAGAGATGCCTTCCCTTTTTGGGATTTTGCTCTATCATGTAGTAGCTTCCTCCTTCTATTGTATAGCTTGTTTATGGCTGGGGTCCACCAGACAGGACATCTGCCTTTGGAGGATTGGGTCTTGGTTTTATTTGGGATTGCAAGATCCATGCATTCCTGAAGGTGTTCATAGAATGCGTTTATAAAGGATTCTGCAGTCTGGGCCGTATTTTTCACAGGCCCAGGGGCTTTGAAGGATTCCACCTCAGTTTTGAGGAGTGTGAAATTTGCTTTAGAGAAGTTTTTCACTGTCATTTTCTGGGCAGGGGGTGGGGTCGGGATGTGAATATCCAGTGAGATTAGTTTATGGTCTGATCTTACCAGTGAGGGATACACTTCTGGTCTGGAGCATAGAGTCCCCATGTTGGTGATGATCAGGTCCAGTATGTTTTCCCCTCTTGTGGAGTGGTAACAAGTTGTTCCATAGCATTTGAGTTTATAAATTCTAGGAACCTTTGGGCTAGGGTGTTGGAGCTAGAGTAATGCTCCCAGTCTATGTTTGGGTAGTTGAAATCACCCAATATAATGGTGTTTGGAGAGACCTTCATATTTTCCAGTGTTCTCAGGAAGGCCGAGTGGGGTTCCTGGGTTTGGGAGGGTGGTCTGTAGCAGGCTATAAATTGGAAGGCAGTTTTACCCACTGTTAGTTGCACATGGATAGTCTCTGATGCTTCGTGCTGTGCCACCAACCTGGAGGTGTGGGTATCTTTGATGAATATTGATACTCCCCCTCCTTTTGTGGTTTGGTCCAAGTTTTGGGGCCGAAAAGCATGGTATGAGGTATAACCTGGTAGTGCTGGGGTGCTCTCGGGAGCCTTGAACCAGGTTTCTGTTACTGCACAGGTATGGATGTTCTCCATGCTAAGGAGTGTTTCGAGTGCGTGTATCTTGAGGTTTAGACTTCTGGCGTTGAGTAGCATTACTCTTAGTTTCTTATCCCTTGTGATACCTATGGAGGTGGGTTTGTCTTTTGAGCCTTGCCTAAAAAAGGCACTATGGGGGTAGCAAGAGCCTTTGCCAGTATCCGAAAGCCCAGGGGTGACAGGTGCAAGCCGTCCCTAGCGAAGCATCGTGGCTTGTCGAGCATGTCATCCCAGGCTGACAGGCATTGGATCCCCTTTGAATGACACCAATACGTAAGCCAATTGTTGAAATTGATCATCTTGTCTTCATATTGCGGCATCATTCTTGGTGAGGGTAAGATGCTACTCAAGGTCAGGCACATACTGGCCTGGGCTACATGCTCAGAGAGCTCCTCTATGTCTCTTTTCATGTAGTCCAGGGAGGTACGTCTCAGGTTATTCACACCAGCATGGACAATGACTGAGTCATATTTGTACTTGCCTTGGAGTGACCTGAGTGCTTGTTTTATGTGGCAGATCCTAGCGCCCGACAGGCAGCTCACCGTGACCTTCTCCTTGTTCAGCCTGGTGAGCAGGACGTCAGTGTGCCTGACGATAGAGTCACCTATTACAAGTCTATCAGGTGTGTTGTTTAGCCTTAAGGGCTGTGACTGTTCGGCACACTGGCTTTGTGAGCTATGTGTATTAGATCCATATAGATATATATATATATATATATATATATATATATATATATATATATATATAGATATAAATATATATATATATATGTAAAGCAAATCTCTACTGCAAATATAGTTGTATATTGCATAATTTACCCTTTATTTGATGCTTTGCCTCCTTATTTCTTATGGTGTCAGTATCAGTAGTAGACTGCTCAATAAAGGATTAATTTTAGACTCAATCCATTATCCAAAGAACAAGAAAAAAGCAAAATGTTAACAATATAGAGGATTATGATTGAGTCACCAATCATAACATGCTTATTATGTGATTGAGACATGGATGTCAAGAAATTCACCTCATGAGCGACGCATGAGGACACATAATAAGGGGTTATAATCAGGGAAATGATCATAATTCTTTGTAGTGCATGGAGCTTTTTCTGCTCCATGTACTATTAGCTAAAGGGGAAAAAAAATCACTAAGTATTTTCCCAGCTTTCAAAGCCGTAAACATTTAGTGAGTGCTGTTAGAGAGGTAGTATAAGTAAGTCCGTTATGTTTGCATTTACCCCCTATATTTCTCAAATGTCTAGATTTTCACAGGACATCCATATTATTGCTTCATATTTTTGGTCTGGTCCTCATAAAATATGTGGATCTCTGATGAACCACTAAGTTTTGAAGTTACTAAATAATGACATACATTTGTGTTTGAGTGGTTGCATTCTTCAGACTACACAGGAGAACACAAATCCTGCTATTGTAACAACTCTTTTTTTTTTTTGTAAAGGAAGTTAGTGATATGCTAACTGTATGGACAGCAGGCATAAACAAATGGCTCCGTCTTCAGACTTGACAAATCTGTGAAATAATGTCTCTTAGGATGAGAACATTAGCTTACATACAGTTATCTTATATTTGAGTATGACAAAAGGCCTTTGGAGCAAATTATTCCAACTCAATAGACAGAGTCCTAACTAAGAATTTATAGATAAATTTTCTGTCAATGCAAGAATGCTTAAACAGATATCAAGGGCCCAAATAAACATTGCACTTTCAGAGTACTACAGGCTTCAATTCTGGGTCTACTTCTTTTTTGTCTGTATATTTGCCATATTACGATTCTTTTATTTCCTTGTCATTAGATCACTGTTATTGGTTTCCATGCGCATTTTTTGCTAGAGTTGTATTTCCTTCAGTGTGTTTTGTTTACATGTCATTGTCACTGCATACTGCTTGTAATATTTATACTGCCTGGGATTACACTGACTCAGACCAAGCGGAACAAAAAATATGCACATTAATGTGCATTTTATCTAAATGCTATCTATCTAGCTCAGACTTAGTATATATTACTTAGGGAGTATGGGAGTGCAGAAGGGATTGCTG
This sequence comes from Protopterus annectens, assembly GCF_019279795.1. Lineage (NCBI taxonomy): Eukaryota > Metazoa > Chordata > Ceratodontiformes > Protopteridae > Protopterus > Protopterus annectens. Next base: position 501,676,625 of record NC_056728.1, on the reverse strand, counting down.
CTTGTGGCTTGCAAAGACACTGTTTATATGGTCACACGTAAATAATAAGCTATCAATCTGCAGATAGTTACAAGCCTAGCCAATAACAAAAGGTCTGGCTTGGGGTATTTCTTGAGTGTTTAACTCATTTTAGTTACACTCTTTAAAACATAAGAGTTTAAATTTATCATATCATAGTGGAACTGTGGTATTTTTATTTCTAATACTATCAAAATATGCAGATGATGTTAAAATGCATCTGTATTACAAATTTGCAATACCTGCTGAAGTCATGCCTCTCAAACTCCAACAGAACCAGGTCTGAAAATCATGAATACCTGGCTAAAATAAAGGACACACAATTCAAATAAATAATGCGTATTCATGAATGATGTAAAGTCACAGATACTAGCAGGACACAGCTAAGTTTTTTTTTTATCATATTAGTACAAATTATGTAAATGTACAATAATATAAATGCTACAGTCCCAAGTAAAACATTACCCTTATAACACAGAAAGCAAAATCACAACACATTATCAGAAAATTCTTTATAATAAAAATGTTTCTTTATTAAATGTGCTTTCTTTCTATTAAAAATAGAACTCCTGGTAAATAACCAAACTAGAAAGACATAAAGCATTTGTTAGCTTGTCCCATTAAAAGTTTAATGGACTATGAATGCAGACTATGCGGCAAAGATTACAATAATGCATATTGGCTTCCTTCTCTATTTAAGCATGTATATGATCAATGTCTTTTTTTAGGAATAGTGCTTAAGATCACCGTGACTGTGTGGACAACAATTTCAACTGCTTATCTGGAGTCCATTATGACAAGAATGTGCTCTCCTTCTGTGCACGGAGGAAGAGTTGGGAGGACTGTATGACTGCTAGACTGACACACAAATTGCCAAATGGACAGTCTGATCATGCATTCTACAGTTTTATAAGCCTTCCCTATATAGTTGCATTGCCCTTCTCAGCATTTTCTTAGCTATTTTTACTTATGCATTTATTTGTCTGTTACATTATGGGTTTTACTCACATAGCCCTGCTCTTCACTCTTTGCAGTAGAGGGATATTCCTTCAGCAAAGGTAGTCCTCAGGGCAGAGAGTTTGTCTGAACGTACAAGTACTAAGATACATTCAGGATCATGCACTGTTAAAAGTGCTAAAAGCTGAGTGGTTTGGCCAAGGTCTGCTCTTTCTTTGGACTCAGGAATTTCAAACCTCAAGAAACTCAAGCTCCAGGCCATTTCTGGAAATGTAGCTAGTTTTGGATGTAATCAACAAACAAGACTCTCCATGTGTACTACCCTGCCCAGTTACCCTGAGAGTTGTATTACTTTTATAAAGCTTATCCTGACCACACACTTATCTACTAATCACCACTCCAAATCTTAACCCTACCCCAGCTAGATTTATAACAGAACTACTATACACATGTATAGAGATAGACTGTCACTTATCTCATAACAGTGACTGCAATATAATCAGTAATCATGCTGCTGCACATGTGAAGTTGGTAAATCATTCTGCACCCTCACACTCCTTTATATTACCTCCATTGTCACATGATTGTACAGAAAAGAATGAGGCTCACATGCATTGAATCATTGCTGGTATGCAAATAGAAACTGTAAACCAGCAGATTTACATAAATGATCCAGGTGTAATAAAACAAAGAAATACATGCCACAGCAAATCTGGAATACAAAGATTAAGTAGACCTGGCCTAAGGGTACGATCTGTGATAAAAAGTGATATAAAAAAGTTCAACTTAAATAAATGTACTCAGTGAAGTTAAACTCCATCTACTTTATATTCGACCTAGTGTAGGATAACGGCTGGGCAATTTTTGACCTTGTGAATCAGATCCATAATGCATTATAGAAAGGCTGTCTTTCTTTTATTACACACACACACACACACACACACACACACACACACACACACACACACACACACACACACACACACACACACACATTTATGTATCTATCTATCTATCTATCTATCTATCTATCTATCTATCTATCTATCTAATCGTGATGTACCTTTTCATGAAAAAGCTGAAAAGTGACTACACCATTTAATCTACCATTAAAACTTACTGGTGACTACAAATAATGACTGTATTGACTGGAAACCATCCATGGATACAGTCTTGGATCCCAACACATAGCTGTTGGGAGTAGAAAAACAAAATTCCAAATTTATTAGGTTGGCAGACATGATTTGATCTTTTTAATTATGTCTTTGGCAGGAAGTGGCAATTATGACAGCCATCACTGTGACCAGCAGCCTTCATTTATTGCCTAGTATTAGGCCATTATTAAAAAAAGCACTTTGTTACTCCTACAGAAACATCAAGAGATCCAACGTAAATACTTTTATTCTTACATTCACTAGCTTGGAGCGAGGTCATAATTCCCTTCATAGAAGGACTCTGGAGCTGATTTTTTTTCAGATCTACCTTTTTGTCACTCAAGATAGTTTCAAGTTAATCCAGGCTGGTATGCAGGACTGCACCAGAAATTACTCTACAGATGCATTATGGAAAAAAAACTGTGGAATCAATATAACAAAAACAAAACAAGAATTACATCCCAACACCATGATAATAGGCAGCAAGATGCAACAGTTTACAGCCCACCAAGCAGCAAGAACAATCCAAACCAGATCTGACAGTAGCACATCACCTTTTATACCTTAGCAAATTGAAAAAGGCAAATATTTTCACTTCCTGAATAATTCTGCAGAAGCTGCTGTATAATTCGGTGCCTGTTTTTAACAGTATAAAACCTAACTGTGCACTTTCATTTTAACCAGACCCTGTAAGTTCTGTACCACAAACTGTAGTGCTCTCAGCCTGCATACACATACTCAAACTGTCTAAACTAGCTTTATAAAAAATGCTTAAGCCATGATCATTGGCTACTGACTTCATGACACTCTGTTTTTAAAGATGGCTACTCCATTCATCTTGTTCTTCACCTTTGATTTAATAAACTGATGTATTCCTGAGCAAGATGTTCCCATACTCGGAAAGTAAACAATAGTAATCCCTTTACATAATGTTGGTCGTTCAGATGAATTCAATAACTACTGACCTATTCTAATTCTCTGTTCTCTTTCAATCATTTTTCAATGAATGTGCATGGCCTTAGGTTTATCATTAGATTAACACACAACCTGCTGTCCAAGTCTTATTACAGACTTCTTTGTGATCACAGAACTGACACAACACACCTTGATGTGTTCAAATGTATATGTGTTTAACTTCACTGTGGCAGTGTTGTGGTACTATAGTCCAAAACATTTTTATCAGTCACCAACTCCTTCAAGGCATGCTGCCAGTCGTTTGCTTTACCAGTGATTTAGAAGATATCTTGATGCCAGAACTAAAGCTGTAACATGAAATAATACCACCCCTACATGCAGCAGTCACTATGGGTGTTTCAAAGGGCTCTGTGCTTGGACTGCTTGTCTTTTTTATCTTTGTTATTGATGTCTGGAAACAGTCTTGTGTTATGAGGTTAAACCATTATGAGGAAGGATTGACACTGTGCTATTCCATCCCTGCTGTGCCCACTGTGTAGTTAGTACTTCATTGTGTATAAAACTTTACTCAGACCTGATCATCATATTCATCCTAGTCAGTACTTCATCATGTATCTAACTTTGTTCAAGCCTGATTATCAGAGTCGGGTCTTTACTTAAAGATCCTTACTAGTACTTCAGCATGGATCTTACTCTATTTAAACCTGTTTGTCAGATTCAGGTCTTTACTTAAACATCCTAGTGAGTACTTCATCATGGATCTAACACGATTCAAATCTGATTGTCAGATCTAGGTCCATTTTGATATACACTAGGTTCTCCACCTTCTCTCAACTTTATTTCTACCTCCATGGATCAAACACCTACTCAGTCTTTAAAAGTTGCTAAGCTTCTTGGGGTCTTAGACAATGAATATGTCTCATCTCCACAACAAATACTTATTAGAAAAACTTAATCAGAGCTTTGGCATGTTACACAAGGCCAAAGATTTTATGGTTGACTATATAAGTATAACCAAAATCTGTGTTTTCCTGCTTCTCAACCATCACTGAGTTTCCATGTACTGACTAATCTTCACAAAAGCAATAACCTCTGCCTAGCTTGATAACAAGACTCTACATTTGCACTTGTTTATCTTACCATTTTCACCTATGTGAAACCTTAAACAGGCTTAGCAGAGTAGAATTTCATGTCTAGGTAGAGATCACTCAATTAAAAATGCCTCACACGTTATTATTTTCCAATAAATGCCAATCAATATGCATGGTAAGAGACACTTATTTTCCATATTTCCCTGTAACTCAGAAAACACCTAAATGTGGACAGTCTATTTGCAAAACACAGTATTTTCATGGGATTTGACATTTTATACCAGTGAATTCATTCACCATAACATGTATTTCATCTTCAGTTTAATACCCATGATATTGTTTATTTATTTATTATTACTTATTGACGTTTGATTACTGGGAAAGACTGACTGGTTAGAAGCCCATTGTCAGAGGAGGCCTGGGAAGAAAAGCTACAAATTATTACATTTTAAGAAAAATAATTCAGAGAGGGATTTGGGCAAAATAAGTGGCAGTTTGTTCTTTTTTTGGGTTAAACAAGAGTTGTGAGTTACAAAGTCATGTTTCAGTGACTGTTAAAGCTTACCGAGTCATTTTTTGGAGATATACCATGTTGCAAATGTACAAATGCAAATGAGAGTGGAATCATCTGTGTATTGGATTAGGGTGGCCTGTTGTGTGGATGTGTAGAGGGTGTTGGTGAAAATGTTAAAGGGGGGGAACAAGGATAAAGTCATGTGGTACAATGGTGGTGACTGGGAGGTAAGGAAAGAGCATGAAGTGCCATTTTACTGACTCATACCTATTGGACAGGTAGCTTTTGATCCACAGAAGGGTGGACTGAGAGAGACAAAGTGAAGACATTTGAAGTAGAAGTTTACTGTGAGAAACTGTATTGAAGGCTTTAGACAAGTCTAGAAATAAGGAAGAGACTTGTTTGTCATTATCTCAAGCTTTATTGACAGTATCTATATAGGTTAGAAGGGCAGCACTAATATTATGGGCAGGACAGAAGCCATGTTGTGTAAGGGATAGGAATTCTTCCTGCAGGAGACAGTCTAGAAATTTTCAATATTGATTTGATATTTCTGTACTTGGAGTTCGGTTTTATTTTATCTATACATATATATCACTGTAACAATTAGAAGTTAGATCAAATTCTGAAAAAAAAATGCAGATTCCCTCTCTCCCTCTTTTTAAAAGAAGTGAACATAATTAATGTACCAGAAAGCAGCATATGGTCATCATAAAATCAGTAGCTTTGTTGGACCTTGGCAAAGCTGACAGCCTCCCTTTAAAAATCTTGGGTGTCATAGCTGAATTTATTATTAGCTTTAAGAACCATAAATCACTTTATATCCTTGTAATATTGATCAGGCCTGCTTTATTTACTTCAGTGATGCTTTCTTAGTACAAGTCACTTAATATATCAAGAGAAAAGGAGATTCAATCAATTGTATTTACAAAGCAAAGCATTGGAATAAACTTCTCCTGAACATACAGAAATTGCTATCAAACAAAGCTTCAGAAATTACCTTCAAGTCTCATTAATCCAGAAAATGGTATTATACTTTTAGGGTTATGTGATATGGATAAATTATCACAAGCTTCCTTCTTTTCCAACATATTTACTTTCAGCCTATTTCCTATTAACTTGTTCCACTCCTTTACCTTCTTTTTCTGACTTACTCACGCTCTCTCTCTCTCTCTTACACATACACGCATGCACACACATACACACACACACACACACACACACACACACACACACACACACACACACACACACACATGCACGCACGCACGCACATGCACACACACACACACACACACACACACATATATATATATATATATATATATATATATATATATATATATATATATATATATATATACATATATATATATATCTATATATCTATATGCAAAGGCAGAGGAGTGTCCATATTCACCAAGAATATTCACACCTCCAGGCTAGTTGTCCAACACAATGCATCTGAAATTCTACAGGTGCAACTAACATTAGGTAAGACTGCAATCCAAATTGTAGCTTGCTACAGATTCCCCACCATGCCCCAAGATTCTCACTAAACCTTTCTAAACATACTGGAAAATATTAAGATACAACCAAACACCCTAATACTGGGTGATTTCAACTACCCTGCCATTAACTGGGAAAACTACTCGGGTACCAACACCTTTACCCAACGGTTCTTGGAATTCATAAATTCCAACACCATGGATCAACTAATCCATAGTCTCACCAGCGCTCAAATATCCTAGACCTGGTCATTACCAACATGGGAGATCAATGCTCCACACCAGTGGTCACCCCCTTGTTGGTCAGGTCTAACCATAAGCTAATCATGCCATTCCAAATAGAACCAAGATGGTCTCTTCCAAAAAAAGGAACCCAATCTGGTGGTTCCATGCCATAAACAAAATATACAACAGAAGGAAGAAACTGTTGTAGAAAAGAGGAAAATCCCAGGATGCAAAAAACTCCCTTATCAGCCTCAGTAAAAACCTGAGATCCCTCATAAAATCCTCCAAAGCTAGTTACGAAAATAAAATTGCCAAAGATTCCAAGGACAACCTCAAGGCATTCTATATTTATGTCAAGAATCTAAATGGCAATGCTCAGATCTGCTCTGAGCTACAACAGAATGGCATTAAATATACTGATCCCAAGGATATTGCCATTATCCTGGCAGATAGATTCAGTGCCAACTTCACCCCCCTCTCAGGCCCTAAAAGGCCCATCTCAATACCAAAAGATTGCCAAATTCCAGTAATCATAGCCACATAGGTAAAAAATACACTCTTCAAAGCTAAGAATACAGCATCCATGGGACCAGACGACATCCCGGCCTGTGTACTACATGAACGACAAAATGAACTGGCACCTCACCTAAATGTCATGTTTAATCATAGCCTCACCTCAGGCTTCATACCCAATGAGTGGCGCACAGCTACAGTTATCCCACTCCACAAGGGGAGATCCACCTTGGATCCTGGGAACTATCTTCCCATCAGCCTGATCTGCAAAGCCATGGAACGCATTATCATGAAACTTATAAACAAAGACATTGGCAACCTTCAAACACTGGACCCCACCCAGTTTGGTTTTGTAAAGGGCGGATCTTGTCTCCTCAACCTGATTGACTTCTTAGAATCAGTCTCCAGAGCCATGGACAAGGGTAAGGCGGTACACATAGCCTATCTGGACCTTGCCAAGGCCTTCGACACCATCCCCCACTCTGGAATCATAGATAAACTTACTAGGCTGGGCACTAATCCCTACGTCACTCAATGGGTTGCCAACTGACTTACTTGCAGAACCCACACTGTAAAAGTAGCCGACTCAAAATCCAGCTCCAGACAAGTGACAAGCAGAGTACCTCAGGGTTCAGTCCTGGGACTGCTCTTGTTTGGCATCTACTTCTCTGAAGTACAGGCCAGCACTAAGGGACTCTGGCTAACAAAGTTTGCAGATGACTGCAAACAGGGAGCCATTATTGAATCCCGAAATGATGTGGATATTCTACAAAAGGGCCTTACAGAAACAGATGCTTGGTGCCAGAGCCATGGGCTTAAGCTCAATGCCAAGAAATGTATAGTTATTCCCTTTGGGAAAAAACATGTACCTGTGAATTACCACATAAGTGGCAGTACACTAAATACCAAAAGTGTGATAAGGGACTTAGGGATACAAGTGGACAGTGGTCTCACCTTTGATAACCACCTAGCCACAACAGTCAGGAAATTCTTCTATGTGGTACACCTTATCACTAAGGGCTTTTCATCCAGGAAAAAGGAGGTCATTATCCCACTATACTCATCCCTTATTAGACCCATTACAGAGTACAACGCCCCATTTGGTATGTACCTCACAAGACATCTGCAACAACTGGAAAGGCCACAGAAATACCTCACTAAAAGAATCACAAGCCTAAAGCAGATGCCCTATGCTGACCATCTAAAAAAAACCCAGCTATACTCTGTTGCATATCGCCTCCTCAGAGGCAATCTTTGGTTAACAGACAAGGCCATGTCAAACCCAGTGCTGTTGGACATGCTACACTTAAAGAAATCCCAATCCCTCAGAACCACATGCTCCAGGGATCTAAACCTGGTCATCACAATGAACAAAACATGCTGGAGAGATAGGTTCCTGACCTAGAGACTCCCCATACTCTGGAATAGACTGCCAATACATGTCAAGCTGAGCGCCTCTTTGGCCCTCTTCAAAAGGAACCTTAATGATTGGATGGCAGGTAGGAAATTCACCCCGGGGATCATGTCAGTCGCCCTGCTAGACAGGGGACAAGGGAAGTAAATATTCTGGGAAGAAGTAGCCAGGGAATTGTTGTGGCTAGGCTTGTATACGCCCTAGGGCCAATAGCCTAGCACCTATCTATGAACCTATGAACCTATAGATATATATATGTGTGTATTTGTGTGTGTGTGTGTGTGTGTGTGTGTGTGTGTGTGTGTGTGTGTGTGTGTGTGTGTGTATATCCATACACAATTTATAATTAGTTACCCTAGCATCACTGCTATATTCACTCACTATCTCTCTTCTACATCTTTCCACATCTACTTTTGTCTTTTTCAGATGACTTGTTATTCCTCGGTACTGTTCCCACTATTTATCCTACCCATGTCACTGCATTTCCTTCTCCTGCATTAATTTTTCTTAACTCTTCTCAGGTAGTTGAGATAGTACATTACATGATCCATGGGTTTTCTGTTTATAGTTTACTTTGTCTAATCTCCTGTAGCATCCATGTACACTATATTATGACTACTGTTTGTACTGTAATCTCCATCATGTATAACTGCTCTGCTTTTACTAGACATGCTGTTTATATTTGCATTTTGTTTGCATTTGCCAAGTAGTACACCAACCTGACTAATGACACATTTACTGTTGTTTGCTTGCATTCATGTTATGACTGTATTAATAGCACACTACTGTTTTTGCCTAGATTATATACTATAAATGATATACACAACACTGAAGCACAATGGTCAGTTTGCCAGTATTGCACATATGAGGTTCTTCACTTGTTAAGTCACTGTTCACACAAAGTACCTATCGATTCACTGTTGTACTACTCCTTATATATTTCTGTATGTACATTCATTTACGTATCTGGTGAAATTTTATTATGGATGTTTACAAGACTCGTATGCCTCAAGTTCTTGCCCATGGGCATCCACACTAAATAAACTCTGCCTTGTTGGACAACCTAGTCAACAAACAAAATGAATAAATGAATATATAAATAAACAAATAAATGAATAAAGAAATAAATGTGTACGTAAATACATAAAGACATGAATACATAAATAAACATGTTCCCTTTGGAGAAAAACAAGTGTTACTGGGCATATTGTGCTTATATGGGATTTAAGGTTCACCTTTATGTAGTAACGTTCTTTCCATTAGTTTCGTATTTCTGTTATTCTCATAGAAAACCTTGATATTTTTGTGTACTGCTACTCATCAGGTTATGCTCACGTTGTCTTAGCTTCCCTGCAGCTTTCACCTGGACAAAAGCAGCTCTGATAAATGTTGCATGCTGCTCCGCAAGGTATATACCCTACCCACCCCAAAAATGCTTAGGGTACACCTTAGGAATATGCTTAAATCAGTGACCACCAGAAAAATGAACGTTCACGCAGCAGATGCCAGATGACCCTTTTTTCCAGTTTGTTTAGGACAGAGGTGAAGTCACATTGTATGTAACTCACATATTGTGACATGTGGTCTAAATTTGACGATTTTGCTCTGTCATTACAAAAAATATATAGACTACTTGATAAAGCAAAAGGCATGAAGGACAAAATGAAGCACATCATTTCATTACATTGTTAGTAGTATAAATGCAGCTATAAAATATTATATCAGTATTAAAACTAGCAATTTAATTGCACAGAACATGGTCTTGAAGAGGGTGCATCCTGGCTTGGGGTCAAGTTGCTCTTGGTTACATCAGGTCTTAAATATCTTATGATTCCTTTTTCATGCAGTTACTCAAAACGAAAAGATCAGTCTTGCTGCACTGTTCCTTTCACATACTTACGTTCTTATACCATTTTTGTAATCCAGAAAGATATGCTATAGATCTGAATGCACTTAAAAGATTTATGAACTTTCTCCTTTTATAGCAAAGCAGATGTACACACTAACATATTTCACTTTGTAGATTTCTAAGTTTTCATTTGTAGTGACAGCAAACATTGGAATATGTTCAAATGATGGGTGTTGCAGAATTTTCATTCTGCATTTAAACTATGTGCCTGTTTTTCGTACTAGCTAGTTTTCATCCATTTGGCAGTGACGTGTTCTGTTACAAAGTAAATGCATAAGACCAGCCAGCTGTGTTTCTGTTTAGTCTTCTGTAACTATGGCAACTTCCCTTGAGGTAGGGAGGTATCACTGCTGTTATTTTTGGCTGTACCAGCCAGAGTTGTCAAAGCTGAAGGACAAACTTGAGAAGTCCATTAAATCACATCATTGTCAGCCAATGCGCAGAGTATGCGTGTGTGTGTATGTATGTTTCTGCTTTTAGACATAGTATTTTATGTACATTTTTAATTTTAACTTGTTAATGTATGCAAATTTCATAGCGTATATTATAAAGCAATGTGCCATAACAAAGCCACCTAGGAGCAAGTGCGCACACTTCTTGAACTGGACATGGCACCTTAAAAAAGAACTGATATTTTGAAATCTAATCAGCAAGGATTTTAATTATGGTCTCCTACACCTTATATGATGTTACAAATAAATTAGAAGATATGAGTAGAACTGAAGGCAGACTGCAGGAGGTGCAGAATTGGTCTGTTTTGTGATGCACAGAACTTGCCATTCTGCCTTTCAGAATAAAGATATCTGCTAAAATGTGAGATAATGAGAAAGCAAGAAACTGAAAATGGAGGGAAAAACAGACAAAAAGGAGTTCAACAGTTATGAACAAAATATGATCATGTTCACCTCTTTCTTTTGTGGACCACTCCTCCAGCTTCCAGGAGGGTCTTTGCCCAGGTTAGATGCCATTAGATCCAAGTGTGGTGCAAGTGGTATTCACTTGTTGCATAAGTGAGGCAAGGTTTCTTTTCAGTAGGTTCTTGGACTTCTTCTAATCTACTAATGAATTCAGAAGGTGCCCACATGTGATTTTCTGCACTGGTTACACTTGAGATAACACTGGATAGTAGTATGGGAAAATTTATATGCTAACAAACTTAAATTACAAACTTCAGACCTGCTCTATAACCCACTGCAGACTGTCAGTTCGTGTGCTTAGCAGTTGTCTATAACTATTGTTTTCCTGTGTATTTACATATTAATCATTTCATTTTTTCATTTGTGGTATTTGATGGCTGCACAGACCTGCCTAGGACATGCTGTAGGTATAGTCTGAGGTATAGTCACCATTACAGGTTTTACAGCACTACGAAATAGACTGACATACATTACAAAGTGGAGTATTAAAGAGAGGCGCTAACAAAGAGTAGCATAAGCTGTTATGACCATATAAGGTAATACAGAGTATTATTGTTTGCAGAATATAGGTAGTCTAACACTAAGTAAGCAGTAGATTTCTAAAGGTGAAGCAGTCGTTAATGATTATGGAGGCAAGGAGGCAACTCCTTCGAACTGTCAAGCTTTAGACCCATAGCTATTCTGTCACCATTATCTAAAATTATGGAGAAGTGTGTCCATAAACAACTTATGCATTATCTTACCAAGAATAAGCTGTTGGCTATCACTCCGCACAGTTTTAGGCCATACCACAGTACCAACTCAGCCCTTCTATCCTTCTCTAACACCATAAACCATAACTAAAATAATAGCAAGCTTTCCTCAGCCCTCTTTTTAGATCTCTCTAAGGCCTTCAATATGGTCAACCACCAAATACTCATGCACACCCTTAAGGCATTCGCACTAAATAGCAGTGCACTTCAGTGGCTCCAGTCTTACCTGTGTGGTAGACAACAAGCCATCCTATGGCAGGACAAACTATCAACCTGTCTACCCGTCACCCTAGCTGTCCCCCAGGGCTCCATACTAGGACCCTTTCTTTTCTCTCTCTTTTTTAATGACCTTCCCAATGTCATCCCAAATGCTATCTGTACCCAATATGTGGATGACTCCACCTTGACTTGTTCAGCCACCCGACAGATCTAATGACATTAACCCAGAATACTTTCAATGTAGTTGAAAACTAGCTCTCTAACTGTCAGCTATTAAACCCTAACAAAACAAAGTTGCTTCTTTTCTGCCCCACTTGTAAGTCATCCTCACTACTCTTTACCATAAAATCTAATAATGGTACCATTATCTCCCCAGATGTGCAAACCAAACTCTTAGGCGTCACAATAGACAACACCCTCAAATTTGATACCCAGGTCAATCAAACTATCAAAACCATTAATAAAACACTTGGCTTCCTCTATAAGATCAAACTTTTCCTTACTCCATTTGCTAGGACTGCTATTACTCATTCCCATCTACTCTCCACTCTTCTCTATGCCTCCCCTCTACTCACTAATTTGAACAAATCCACTGTTAGCAAACTCTCCAGCTGTTATAACCATATTGCTAGATTTGTAACAGGCATGGCCTATAGGACTTTCCACTGTCACAACCTAAATCTACTGGGGTGGCTAGTGTGGCCTAGCCTACTTCAGTACAACCAGGTTATAATTGCCCATAAAGTTCTCAACCACCCTGATAATACACCTGCACTTAGAAATATCATCAACCCTTATAGCAACCTGAGGTCACTTCACTCTTCTAATAAACTACCGGTTCAAACATCCAAAATCAACAACTCTGCTGGGGACTCACTGTTTGCTAACTCTGTTGGCAAAACTTGGAACTCTCTTCCTGCTGATTTTACTTTTGAACCCTCTCTTACTCAGTTCAAAAAAAGTCTCAAGTTATACTTTAAAATTCACTGGCTATATCCCTGTTCAAAACCCAACTAGATCCTCCTCTATAGTCTGTAATAATGTTACATTGCCTAGTCAATTTATCAACACTGTTTTAAAAATGTGTGACTACTGTTTATTACCTGCTTGCTCACCTGGAGCCTGTAAACTGTATGTAACTTGTAATAATTTTGTGATTTTTTACTGTATGTTATTCCTTGGAGCTGAAAACGAACATATATCCAGTCGGACTATTCCAGTCAACAAATGCAAAATAAAAATAAATGCAAAATAAAAATAAATAAAAATAAATAAAGTTACATAGGAGCAGAGTTTAAGTTAGCAGTTGCTTTGTTATTAGGGAAGTAAATGATGTTAAAAAAACTTACATTATTTAAAAAATGATATAAATCTTCCTGGCCATGCATTCATTATGCAAGTGATTGACTTACCTGCTGCTTAACTGGCTACAGGTGAATCAGTGGAAAGCAAGTAATGTAAGCTAAGCTGGTAATAGTGGTGTGTCTTGTATGTGTAGTTGTTACCTCATAATACCTCTACCGCCTGAAAGATAACAGTCACCTAGCATATACTGGCGACCTGAATCCCTATACAGGCCAACTTGATTAGTTCAAATGAGAGTGTATTCTTGAACTTCAGATATGACATAATAAAGCTATGTCTGGGATGATCTGTAAGCCCCTGATAGAGTTTTTTTATGTTTTGAAAATCAGAGGACCTAGATCGGTATAGCAAGTCAGACATACAATGATGTAATGATGATCCTTTTAATCATTTAAGGGACAGATATTGCAGCCTGTCATAAACGAAGAATTTTCAGCGCTAGTACCTGCTGCTGGCACAGAGTTAGGATTGTTCATCTTGGAAGAAAACTGAAACTAGCAAGGATTTGGGGTTATAAACCCTGTCTGGAAAATGGAGGCAGTACCACACTATGTTTTTAACCATTTGCCTAGCACATTCTTTAGAGAAAAGGTGTTGCTCTGCATTAAGTACCTAAGTATTTGACACTCAGGATGACCACTTGGGTTACAGCCCCTTAAAGGATCTCATGCTGATCAAAGAGGGCTAACATTTGAAGTTACTAAACAAAAGTATATTGGTCACAGAATAATAAAGAGTTATGCATCTTCCTTGTAGTCCTTGATTTAGGGTAAGAGGCATTGTTACAGCCTGGCTGAGAAACAAGAGAAGAGTAATGTAACAGCAGCGCATTGGAGGATTGGGAAGTGTCCAGACTTGTTCTTCCACAGACTTCAATGGGATGGCATCTCAGACCTGATAGTTGAGATATACCTGCCAAACTGTCAGACTAAGGCTATGAGTGGTAAGTGTGATGCTCTCTGTAGTCCAGGGTTTGAGTACCTCAGCCTTCATTTGCCAGCTGTGTGACGCTGAGCAAATCACTAAACCAGACAGTGTTTGGAACAACTGGAAAAGCTGAGCTAGGCCTCTCGATGGTCTAACTGCAATCCTAGCACCTATCTGTGGTCTCTTATGAGACGTAAAAAAAAAGGGATGGGGCTGTAGGTATTGTAACCATGTCTGACATTGTACATTCAATGACAACAGTCCCCCAGATTCTCAAAAGTTTGCACGGCGTGCATGATCAGTGTAAGGGGTAATGTTGGCAATATGGCAGACGAGCGATCCACGTACATGCTCGTTTGACGTGCGTGAGCTCTCTAGCACTAGTGCTGCATGTTCCCAGCCTTGTATGCAAATTACCCCATTTGCAGGTGAAAACCATGCAAATGAGGTAAATCTGCTATCCAGGAAGCTGAAATCAGGGCGTGCAGGATTAGCATAATATGTAGAAATGTACTCGGTTAGTAACCAAGTATGGTTCTACAAAATCCAAAACGGGGGCATGACAGCTCCAAATAAAGGCTGCATATCATTGAGGAAGCATGCCAATGGCCAAGTATGAGGCCATTGGCATTGCAAACAATGCAAAACATACAAAATACAACCTTTATTTTATTGCCACCTATCACGGCTGTTGAAGCATAGGGCAGCGGCACGAAAACGGGATTGGTGGGAAAATAAAAAGATAAACCTAAAACAAGCATTCCAACTAAAATCAGTATTCTGCCATGCAAGTCAATGACAGGCAAAAGACAACCCAGCCAGTGAATAGTGGTAGCTAAGGGGGAAGGCTCAGTGTGACATATGTAACTATGCATTAGCAGGCAATCCTATGCAAATGAGAGGATGGAAAGTGAATCCCAGTTTTCTCCAGCATGTGAGGCAGGTCCCAACAGTGTAAGAGTATGAATAGCCAAGTGCAAGACTAGGAGGTAAGTGACATCATGGGTGGGTGTGTCAGGCATACTGTAAGCGGATTGGAGCCTTGTGGCTCGGGGTTGCTCCTAGCTTAGCATAGCTAAGCTAGGGTGTGTGTGTCTAAACCTGCCTAGCACTTTTGACAAAGTGTAAGCGGGTGTGCGTGCCACGCACCAGGATCTACAGGAAGATAAAGGAAGTTAAACCAGGAAATAGCAGCAGTGTGCACATTGAAGTACACCGATTGCACGGCGCACCCCTGGGCTGAAACAAAATGGCAATGGGAAGGGAAAACAGCAGTAGGAAAGTAATCAAGGAGTACTAGGTTAGCTGCCAGGTGAAACATATCAGAACCAGCCAATTACACAAGCAGCAGACCAGCCCAGCCCAGAACACTACTATAAACTATGAAAACACCTACCCCTCTGATTTTTCCAACACCCAAACCACCAGTGTAAACAAGCACAGAACTTTTAACACTCACAACAACAAAATGTTAGGGGCTGCAATAGCTATCATACAACTTCTGCAAGAGGCTGAGGGTGGTGAGGATTTGAATGCTGCTGACCAACCCACAGTGAGGAGATGGAGAAGAGTGTACAGACCCTGGGTAACCTACCAAGGGCTACATGAGCTGGAGATAGTGGAGCACCATAGGGTGGACAGGGACCTCCTACAGCAAATTGCTGAGCTGTGCTGGCCACGCCTCACACACAGAACTAACAGAGGGGAACACATCCCAGTGGATACCAAGGTATGTGTAGGCCTAAGAATACTAGCTACAGGTACCTTCCAAATGCCAACTGGGGATATGATGGGGATTTCACAGGCATTAGCATCCAGGGTACTCCCCCAGTTCCTGGATGCCATGTCGGTGAGCACGTATATTTCCCCATCACCCATGAAGCGTTGGCCAGCAATATGCATCTCTTCCACCAAATAGCAGAATACCCTGAGGTAGTGGGTGCAATAGACTGCATGCACATACACATCAAAGCACCACCCGGTGAGCAGGGTACGGTCTACATCAACCACAAGGGCTTCCTCTCCATCAACTGCCAGGTCATGTGTGATGCCTAGGGCATAATACTGAACGTGTGTGCTGGCTGCCTGGGAGCTATCATGATTACCACATCTAGCATCTGACGCAGCTGTACCAGAAATTTGCCAGTGGGGACATCCCACATGGTCACATAGTGGGGGATGATGGACACGTACTGGAACGTACTGGACAACACACTATAATAAGCCAAAGGTAGATGGACACAGATGCGTGGAAGTAGGTGACCATGACAAGGAGCCATCCAGGCCTGCTCCACTCATCACACAGCCAAAGGGCCCCAAACACATTAGATGCAGATGTCACTCACTGCAGATACTAGCGACCTGTACCTGTCAGCACCACAGACTATGTGGTGCACGTGCCAGCTGTGCAACATGACTGTGCAAGGATGTAGTCATCTAGTAGCTGTATACACATACCTGTGACACATGACCCCATGTGTGGCCGCATGTTGCATGTCACCCCTACATGAATGGGTTATGGCCCATGCACACACCATCCACCCCATAGCGCTACTATGACAAGCTTGCTGAAGTCATCCAATGTGAAATACACCTTTGGGAGAGTTGTAGCCCAGTGATCTCCGTGGTATGTCCCATAACTGCGTACTGCTGTAGTGTGATAAACTAGTTAGGTAGGAGTTCTAAACCCAGACCTGGCAACTGTGCGTGTCAGTATTTGTGGGCATGTCTGTCTCTCTGCCTGTGTAGATAACAATGCCTTTTATGCTACTCACACTCCTTACAATTCAGTTACCCACATTTGGCAAAGCTGCTGATGTCATCCACTTAGAAATACTCCTCTGGGAAGGCTGTACCCCAGTAATCTCCATAGCGCATCCTTTAACTGCGTACTGATGTAGTGTGATAAAGTACTTAGGTAGGATGTCAAACCCCAGACTTGGCAACTGTGTGTGTGTGTGTCTGTCTATCACTGACTGTGTAGAGAGCTATACCTTTTAGGCTACTCACACCCCTTACAATTCACATACCCAACTTTGTCAAGGCTGCTGTCACCCACCTAGAAATACTCCTCTGGGAAGGCTGTAGCTCAGTAATCTCTGTAGCACATCCTGTAAATGCGTACTGCTGTAGTGTGATAAACAAGTTAGGTAGGAGTTCTAACCCCAAATCTGGCACTTGTGCATGTTATTTGGTGTGCATGTCTGACTGTGTAGAGAACAATGCTTTTTAGGCTACTCACATCCCTTATAATTCATATACCCAACTTTGGCAAGGTTGCTGATGTCACACACCTAGAAATACACCTCTGGGAAGTCTGTAGCGCATTCCATAACTGTGTATTGCTGTAGTGTGATAAACTAGTTAAGTAGGAGTTCTAACCCCGGACCTGACAACTCTGAGTGTGTCAGTGTTTGTTTGCATGGCTGTCTGTCTCTGACTGTGTAGAGAGCAATGCCTTTTAGGCTACTCACACTCTTTACCATTCATATACCTACCTTTGGCAAGGCTGCTGATGTCACCCACCTAGAAATTCTCCTCTGGGAAAGCTGTAGCCTAGTAATCTCCATAGTGCATCCCATAACTACATACTGCTGTAGTATGATAAACTAGTTAGGTAGGAGTTCTAACCCAGACCTGGCAACTGTTGTGTGTATGTGTAGAGAGCAATGCTTTTTAGGGTACTCACACCCCTTACAATTCATATACCCACCTTTGGCAAGGCTGCTGATGTCACCCACCTAGAAATACACCTCTAGGACAGCTGTAGCCCAGTAATCTCTGGAGCAAGTCCTGTAACTGCATATGGCCATAGTGTGATAAAGGAGTTAGGTGGCAGTTCTATCCCCAGACCTACCAACTGTGTTTGTGTGCATGTCTGACTGTGTAGAGAGCAGTGCTTTTTTAGCCTACTCACACCCCTTACAATTCACATACCCAACTTTGGCAAGGCTGCTGATGTCACCCACCTAGAAATACACCTCTGGGAAGACTGCAGCCCAGTAATCTCCATAGCACATCCCATAGCTACGTACTGCTGTAGTGTGATAAACTAGTTAGGTAGGAGTTCCAACCCCAAACCTGGCAACTGTGTGTGTATGTGTGTGTGCATGTCTGACTGTGTAGAGAAGTATGCTTTTTAGGGTATTCACACCCCTTAGGATTCACATACCCAACTTTGGCAAGGCTGCTGATGTCACACACTTAGAAATGCATCTCTGGGAAATTTGTAGCCAAGTAATCTCCGTAGCAGATCCTGTAACTGTGTACTGCTGTAGTGTGAATTAGATCCATGGTAGAGTTCCATCCACACCCATGGCAGTTCTTGATGTATCGTGTGTACCCCTGTCTGTGGAGGGAGAAATGCATTTTAGGCTAGTCACTCTCAGTACATTTCAAATGCCCTGCTTTGGCAATTCTGCAGATGTCATTCATTATGAAATACACTTTTGGGGAAGGGGGGTTCTCTAGTAATCCCCATGGTGCGTCCTATAACAGCTCCATACTGTAGTGTAATGTAGACCTCTATTAGGGATTCTGTACCCACACATGTCGGTTGTGGATGTTTTGTGTTTCTCACTGTCTGTGTAGGGAGCAATGCATTGTAGGCTAGTCATTCGCAGTCAATTTCAAATGGCCTACTTTGGCAATCCCACTGATGTCAGTCATTGTGAAATAAACTATTTTGGAAAGACTACTCCACTAATATCCGAGGCGCATACTATAACTGTGTAGTGCTTTCGTTTAATAAACTAGTTAGGTAGGGGTTCTACTCCCAAACATGACAGGTGTGCAAGTGTGTGTATTTGTAACCCATATCCTGTGTAAAGTTGGTTGTGGCTGTGTGACACCTCTGGCCAATGTGGAGTGGGTTTTGCATATTTCTTATATGGTGGCCCTACTATATATCACAGTGTCCACTGTACATGGATAACAGATGTGAAATGGCTGAGAGGCTGGGGTGCAAAGCCATACTCATACATGTGACATCAAGGCCAGGCAATCACAATTAGCAACCCCAGTATTACCCAGAGCACACTCTCAACCCATGTGTCATACACACACACAAGCCTAGGTAACAGCCAATATGTGAGTAGTACACTGCATATTGGCCACTGATAGTAACTATGGAGTGACAGCAGTGGGCTACAGAAGGCATGTCACCCTATCCATCTGTCCAATGCACGTATGTGCAGAGAGTGCACCTCCCCCATGTTCCCCAATGGACACCTGCACCACCTGTGGTGCCATCATATGTGACCCACAACGGACATACCATGCCTGACAACATGCTCTGTATGG
This sequence comes from Protopterus annectens, assembly GCF_019279795.1. NCBI lineage: Eukaryota > Metazoa > Chordata > Ceratodontiformes > Protopteridae > Protopterus > Protopterus annectens. Next base: position 501,656,926 of record NC_056728.1, on the reverse strand, counting down.
ACAGATGCCACTGACAGCAGGGAATGCTGTTAGCATGGTCTCAATGTAGGTGCAGGGTAAACCTGCTGGCCATTGCCAGTTCTCACCACAGGTGGGCAGAACTGGCACATCTGATGATAATCTGTGTTCACAACATGGGCCGGACACCCCAGGTACAGTCCACATGTCACTGTACATGCATGTGGGAGGTGTGCACATCCCAGACACCGTCCATGTCATGGACTAAGGAACACATACATGGCAAGCGATGCACAGCATTGGTGACACACAATAGTCACCCAGGTGACCGGATGGGGAATACAATACCCACCTGTGTGGGCAAATGCAGACAATACATTCCTGAGCCACAATGCAGACCATCATCATGTGGCCTGATGACAAGGTACACACATCGCCTAGCCTTGGACAGCTGTCTTGCACAGTCAAACACCACACACCCATGCAGACATGCACCCATGCATGTCAGTACTGATACCCTGTGTGTTTGTGTGTGTGTTTCATGCTGCATATGTTCACATCCACATTCCCTGCAACCCCCATGGGCATACTGCAGCATGCTGTCTGATGTCAGACACCTCCCCATAGCCTTTGCCCATACAGCCCCTGTGTGGTGCATGTGATACCTGCACAGTGATGTGATGTGGCAATCACACTACCGATGAGTTGTACACCTGGCCCTGCCAAGTGTGTCAATGTGTGTGTCTCCCTGTCAGAGTGTAGCTGTGTTGACATTGGCACCTGTTCATGCAGACAGGCACATATATGTCACCTACCGTACAGCTACTGTATCCCTGTTGCAGATGTCACTCACCATCACATATATGTTCTGAGTGCTCCACAGCAGGTAACCCATGTGGCGCATCCAATAACTGCATCAAACTGTGATAGGACTACATAGTTGTCAGGGGTTTGATACCATATGCTGGTAGGTGTGTGACACAAACATGCTTCAGTTTTACCCTCCCACCTCTCCCTGACATGTCTTTGCCTCTGTCTGTATCTCCCACCCCCTCTCTGGTGGATGTGGAGACCTACACTTGCTTTGCATAGGCAGCAGCATTTGTATTTTAAGTGATGCTCATGATCAGCTGATGGCCTCTGCATGAATTGCAGCCCTCCCCTAGTTGATTGCATGTCAAAGAGCTGTGGTAACATTCTCTTAGCCAATTGTATGGAAACACACCCCAATATCTAGGAACATCATGGTGGTGTTGGCTCTTTTCATCCACTGTGAGTAGGAACTAGATCTGTCGTGTGGCAAACAGCATCTCAGATGGATTGGGGTTTACCTCTAACAACATACACTGTGGAAACAGTGCAACAAATAGGAGGGGGATGTGCCTGACCTGACTACAGACTGTAAGTGCTGCTATACTGCATTTGGAGTAATGTTGGTTTAACAGTGTTTGTGTGGATATGGCTGTCATACATGTCTCAATACCTTCCATGTCAGTTCCATGTTTATGAGGAATCCCCATCTGCAGGGTCATCTGCAGCCTGAGCAGTGTTGTGTCCTTGGTTTCATGTGTCACCCACAGAGTATCTAGCTGTGAACTGCAGAAGGTAGTGTGAGGATTGCAGTCTGTAGGTGGTAAAAGCCATGATAGTCACTGATGTCATATCCCTCATAGGACATATGTTGCAACAGACCCTGTAACAACAGTAAATGCATGCGGTTATCACAGCAGCATGTCAATATTGGCCCTGTATGTGCTTCCAGCCACACCTCTGTCAACCTTTGTACATATGTTGTGCATGAAATGGTGCATATGTGCTGTACACCATAATTAGTGTCATCATATCTGAGAATAGGCCAGTGATATATCCAACTGATACACATGTTATTTACAATAGGGGTTACATTTCATGACATTACCTGGACATTCTGTGGATGTTTACACAGTACTGAGATCTGTGTACCTACGGTGCTTGTCGACAGTGTGTGTATTGTTAATATGTACCTTAGCCTGTGTACAGACTATTGTAGATGTCATTGTTCTAGATCCCCTCCTATCAGATGTTACATGCTGCTCCACTGTATGGTACTGTATTGGCGTATATGTATGTAGGGTCATAATCACACATGTCCCATACCACAGACAGCCATCAGACCAAACTGTGTAGCAGGCCAGCATATGTAGGGTCAGTCTGTGAGTGGCACATATGAGGATGGTGTAGAACAGATAGTCATATAGTGTAATTTCATGCTAGCTAACCATATGTTGCTGTGGCTGTGTTCACATTGGTTGTGGGTATGCACTTTCACACAGGTGTATCCTACCCTGTGCTGTGACATGCCTGTTGAGCCTGCTTTATATGCAGGTACATATGCATTCTGCCATTGGAGATGTAGGCCAGTATTGAGCCAGTCTGCATGCAGCCTGCACAGTGCATTGTTACATGCCTAGCAGCTTAGTGTACTTACCCAGTGGGATGTCATGTGCAGTTACTTGCCAGATGTACCACTGCCAGGCCTCCCTTAACAGTCATGTATGTCAGACAGGGCAGTGGGATGCAGTGAGATGTATGTCAATATCTATTAGGTAGTATGTGGCCATGGCACATCTGTACCACCAGTCATAATGTGTCAGGCCATACAGGGGTGTGTGAATGCATAACCTATGGTGGACATTATATACCAGTCGTTTTGTATCATACCCATCTACATGGCTGTCTACATCCATATTGTCAGGCATGGTACGCATGTGTAGCAGTAAGGGCTTATGTGTATACCTCTGGACTGTACAGAGTGTGTCAGACTTTCCACATATATTGGCCAATATCTCTGCTGCATTCCACAGCGGCATTACATGCTAACAGTGGTACTGTATAATGATGTCCTTAGGATGTGTGTCAGTAGCCAATGGCACACGTTATAAGCAGATGTGACCTCCCACACACACCATGTCTGTGAATACAATCCCAGTGACAGTAGCAATAGTCTACTAATATACCTGCTATACATACCTGACATCCCCTTCAGCTACGACATTGGGATCATATTGACTGGGGTTGGGTTACACTTCATGTCCAGGACATATGGTGGAAATATATGTACATATACTTATCCAGATAGCCAGATATACATGATTACACATGTGTACTACTCCCAATTAACGCTGTCATGGCAACCACCTACTATAAATCCACACATCATGTGTGCATGGTCTCTTTACATTTCCTGTGTGATGGACATCTGTCTGTGTTGTGGTCAGCAGTGCTACCGACAGCAGGTAGCAATAGCCCTTACAGGAGAACCGGCACACTCAGGGCAGCAACATATTTGTAGGAGAATCAGGAACTACAGACAGACTGCGAGTAGAGTTGTGTTATGCTTTGTATAGTACTGGTGTTATAGGGTGTGAGTGTACATACTAGTTTACCTCTGAATGCAGTCTGTCTGCATAGTACACAACTGTGGGCCTATCCTTATGTTGGCCAGAGCTATGCCTATCATGTCTTGTCTGTCCACCACATGGGTCCTGTGTCAGATATTACACTGGCATTGTGTGTGTTGAGTGTTATCGGTACCTGGCTACATCCATGTCTGTTTCTAACCTCAACTCTCTGACTAAGGGTATGTTACAGCCTATCCTGTAACACTATCACCTTGCTTAGTGTATGGCAACAGTTGGCCACATATGTGCCTGTATTCCAGCCTCTGTCCATCACCTACATACCAAGCTTTGCACACATATCATGCTGTCAGTGGTTGTTCTGTAGCGGGCTGCGAGTATATCACACTGCCATTGCTGCCATCAGTCCACTGCTGTTGTATCCCCCTCACATACGGTGGGGCTGGGGCCATATATGTGTGGGCATCACCTACACAATACATGTGTGCCCTTATGCACTCCAGAGGCCAGTGTATGTAACAGTGGTATATGGCCCTGTATTATTGAGTCTAGGGGGGAGCACCATATATGACCTAGGTTGCTACAAAATGTGTAGTATCAGGGCTAAGCTGCCTTAAGGTATCTGGATGTACAGTACCATATACTTCACCTATATATCCATTACTGACATGGATCTGGTTAATGCAGGACTACTGCCCCCTGCCATACAAACAGTTCTGTTTGTCAGTGTGCTTGTGATGGTGTCAGTTATGCCATGTTATGTAGCAGTTATAAGCCATGTGGTCAAATGACATCTTTACCACCTACTGAGTTTGTACAGTGTGTAGATAAGGCTGCTGAACTATACACCATTACATACTGTTGATTTGTTGGTATCCTGTGGCCTAGTTTGTCTTCCCTATTATACAATGTGAATGGCTTGGCCTGGAAAGCAACAGTTGTGAACCTTTCAAGATTACTGTATTACTGTAACTGGTTCACAGCTGCACTACTCTGTTTATATAGTTGTCAGTGTCTGAACAGCTATACAGCATGGCATATAGAACTGTAATAATACACAATTAAACGTTTCCATGTTTGAAAACCTGTGGGTGGTGTTTTTCCTATGACCTCTCTGTGGGTATATGTTGCAGGCAACGATTGTCATTTGTATGGGTGGCCCATATAGTGTCCAGTCATTCAGGAGTTAACTGTAGGCATACTGGCTGTTCCATATTGTGTGCACCTTTTACTTATGTATCTTACTGTACATATAACTGCGTGTGTATGTGTAGTCACATGCATATCTATATATATATATATATATATATATATATATATATGTGTATATATATATATATATATATATATATATATATATATATATATATATATATATATGTGTGTATATATAAATATGTATACCTGTATCTGCATATCTGTGTCTGTGTATCTGTATCCTGGAGATGTTGATGGCTTCCACATATTACATTTCCCATGGGAGCCAGACTGTACTGCATTATTTGTTACCCATACCAGCCTGACATCATACAGGTGGGATGTAGTACTGGTAACATCATGTGCCCATGTTGTCTCAGGTCCTGGTTATGGGATTTGCAACACTTGGTAGTGTATTGCAGGGCAGACGTGTTTGACTGGGGGGATGCCTATTCATACAAAACGTATAGTGTGTGGGGCCTCTTAACCCCATTAATGGTGCATGAGAACATATGTGTCATTTGTTAATCTGCCATTGCTGTCTACAGATGTATGGCCATGTATACCTATATATATATATATATATATATATATATATATATATATATATATATATATATTTAGATTGACAAGACAATAATAATAATATAAATATTAATATAATATAATAATAATAATAATAATATATAATGATAAGACAGTAGTAGTAGTAGAAAGCATCACATCTGTTGTTGTCCATGCCAAGGCCTTCAGATAATCCAACAGAAAAGACTGACGTGGCCACAGCATAACAAACTATCCATGTCACTATGTCATGCAGATCTATAGCACAGTGGCTTCTAAATACACTCTGCATGCAATCCCTGTGGTGAAAAGACCTGGGTTGACACTATGGGTGGTATCTGTCAGATAACAATGCATAACTGTAATCATCACAATCACACTGATGGCAGTCAGCAGTAGGCCAGCAATGTTCACAAGGTAAAATGTATTGTAATGTACATCCGCATACCATAAGGCAGCTTACTATTGGTGGTCCTCACATGTTGTAACACCTTGGGATACTTGTGGTCCATACCCAAAATACACTGCCTTACAGGAGCATAGCACACTGTTACATACACTGAGCTCGAGACTGCAGAGGTGCACACATGTGTTGTGCAAATGAAGCCCACATATATATGGTGCATATGGTCTGTACACCATTAGTTATTGACAGCATACCTGATAACCAGCCAGTCAGATAATGGACTGCTGGACATATTGTGTGTAGTAGGGACATTACCAGGACATTCTGTGTATGTGTGTACAATACTATGATCAGTGTACGTATGGCAGGGGTCTGTGGCCTTCACTATCCAAATAGCTAATCCTGACCCCTCACCCACCAAAGAAATGTCATCAGGGGGGCACAACAGCTATCTGACTCCTAAAATGAAGATAGCAGAGCATATACGGCCCCATATATGGTTATACTACATATAATATAACCATGTGTATAACAACAATACCTAACATATGTCCATACCTGTTTTCCTGTGTTGGGATGGCTGGGTCTGTGTGTGTGTGTGTGTGTGTGTGTGTGTGTGTGTGTGTGTGTGTGTGTGTGTGTGTGTGTGTGTGTGTGTGCATGTGTATGTGTGTTGTGCGGTAGTGTGTACATTAATCCTCACAGGTACAAGGACCCATTACTGCAGGGCTGAAGAGACATCTGTGGCTCCAGATCCACAGGTTGCAGATCCTGGGTTAGGATAATTGACGACTGTATGTGTATTGCACTTAAAACACATGGACTCTGTACAGACTGTGGTAGACACTATTGTTCTCTGTCTAGTTCTATCTGATGTTACATGCCACTCCAGTGTTAACCTTGTGTATCATATGTGTCTGTGGCTGCTTTGCCATTGGATGTGGGTATGCATTTACTCACAGGTGTCTGCTATGCTGTGCTGTGATCTGCGTGTCGAGCTTGCTATAATTGCAGGTACATGAGCATTCCCCCATACAATATGTATTCCAGAGTTGTGGTAGTCTGCCTGTAGTTTGCCCAGTACTTTGTGACATGCCTAGCAGCCTACTGTAAATACCTAATGTACTGTTATGTCCAGTTATTTGCAGGACATACTGCTACCTAGTGTGCTGTCATGTCCAGTTATTTGCAAGATATACTGCTGCCAGACCAGCATAACTGTTGTGTATTACTGACAAAGCTGTGGCATGTATGTCATTTTCTACTGGGTAGTATGTAGCCATGTGAACTCAGCAGCACCAGGTATTATGTGTCTGGACAGACTGACATGTGTGTGCATACACTGTGTGGGCAAATGTACCCCAGTATTCTCGTGATATACCCATGTATATGGCTAGTAACATCCACATTGGGAGGCGTGGTCCACGTCTCACATGACGGGGACATGTGTACACTTCTGGACTGACCACAGAGTGGCACACTGTCCACATATAGTGGTCATATCCCTGTTCTAGTCCACAGCATCATTACTGTGCTAGCAGAGGGTCCGTACTATGCTGCCCCTAGTATGTCTGTCTGTAGGCAATGGTGCACATGTCTATAGCAGATGCAACCTCCCACACCCAACATGTCTGTTAAGACACCCCTATGACACTGGCAACAGTCTACCTATATACCCACAATACATCCGTGATATCCCCTTGCACTACAGTGTTGGGACTATTGGTACTGAGGTAGGACTCTACTCCATGTTCTGGACATATGGTAAACTGATATGTGTGCACGTATATCCACATATCTATGTAGATATATACACATATTAATATCTACATACATATATGGCCATATACATATCCACATACATATATGGGGATATATATGTACATATATACATATAAATACCACACATATACATAGACACAGCACTGACTTCAACAAGTGACTAAGCATCTGATGTCATTCAAAGGGGATCCATTATCTGTCCACCTGGTGCAACATGATGTACTAACCATGATGCTCTGGTAGAGACGGGATGCACGTGTTGCCCCTGGGATTCAGGTTACTTGCTACAGTTCCTGGTACCCCCATAGGGCCTAATCTAAGCAAGGTTCAAAAGGCAAAACCACCACTGTAACAGATACAACAACTGCCAGTAATGCGATTCAATGTTGGACATCTAACCCTAAACAGGCACTCTCCTGAGCCACACTTACAAATGGGGAACATCGATATCTGTGCAGTACCAGGGACCTGGTGCAATGCTCCAAAGAGCACACCTGTAATACCTACGTACAACCCTTATCACGCATGTTGGGCAACAAACCAAGACCACAACACCACAGGTGGAGGAGTGCCCATATTCACCAAGGTCATTCACACCTCCCGCCTAGTGTCAAACACAATGCATCTGAGAATCACCAGATGCAACTAACACTATGTAAGACTGCAATCCAAATTGTAGCTGCCTACTGATCCCCCTCCATGGTTCAAGGTTCTCACTACACCATTATAAACATGCTGGACAATATTAAGATACAATCAAACACCATAATACTGGGTGATTCTAAATACTCTGCCATTAACTGGGAAAAGACCTCGTGTACCACCACCCATTACCAACAGTTCCAGGAACCCATACATTCCACCCCCCTGGATCAACTAATCCATTGTCCAACCAGGGTCTCCAATATCCTAGACCTGGTCATTACCAACATGGGTGTCAGATGCCCTACACCAGTGGCCACCCCTCATAGGTCAGGTCTGACCATTAGGTAATCATCATTGACATCCACATCCCACTCCCACCTGCCAGTAAGGATCCTCCATGAATACCCTCTGCAAAGCCTACACCATGCTATTCAAGTCAGATGTGACAAACCTCATGACACCCATGGAGATGGGAGCTGAATGTGCAACTGGTAATTCCTACACTAAGGCATTATGTGGGCACATCCACTTGTGTATGCATTGCGCCATCTCACATAGACCCATAACACTGCCCTCCAACAAGGAAGCCAATCTTGTGCTCCACTGCCATGAACAGTCTATACAACAGAAGGAAGACACTGTTGCAGTTAACAGGGTAATCCCAAAATGGAAACTGCTCCTTTACCAGCCTCAGTAAGAAGCTGCTATCCCTCGAAATCCACCACAGCTTGTTACAGAAATATAATTGCCATAGATTCCAAAGACAACCACAAGGCATTCTATAGTTATGTCCAGGATCTATACCACACTGCTCAGAATTGCTCTGTGCTACAACAGACTGGCATTAAATATATTGATTCAAAGGAGTGTTCCAATATCTGGGCAGACCAGTTTAGTGCCACATTCACCCTCCCTCACCCCCTAAAGGGCACATCTCAGTAACAAAAGGTTGGCAAATTCCAGTAATCATGGCCACACAGGTGGAATCCGCCAACTCATCTGCTAGGAATACTGTAGCCATGGGACCATATGACATCCCGGGCTGTGTAGTACATGAACTACTACATAACCCTGCATCTCACCTAAGTGTCATGTGTAATCATAGCCTTACCTCAGGTGTCTATCCTACTGAGTGGTGTACAGCTACAGTTATCACATTCCATAAGGAGGTATCCACCTTGGATCCTGGGAACTACTGTTCCATCAGTCTGATGAGCCTGATCTGCAAGGGCATGGAATGCACTATCATGCAACTCATTAACAAAGAAATTGGCAACCAGTAAACTCTGGACCCCACCCTGGTTGGGCTCGTGCAGGGCCGATCTTGTCACCTGACCCTGTTTGACTACTTTGATTCAGTCTCTGGAGTTGTGGAGGAGGGTAAGGCGGTACACACAGCCTATCTGGACTTCATCAAGGCCTTCGACAACATTGCCCAGTCTAGAGACATAGTTAAACATGCAAAGCTGGCCATAAACACCTGTGTCACTCGATGGATTGCCAACTAACTTACCGACGGAACCCAAACTGTAAACTTAGCCATGTCCAATCCATGCTCCAGAAAATTGACTAATTGGAGTACATCAATGTCGGTCCTGGCACAGCTCTTGTTTGGCATCTACTTCCCTGAAGTACAGGCAACACTATGGAACTCTGGCTAACAAAGTTCACAGATGACTGCAAACTGTGTGCCATTACTGGATCCCCAAATGATGTGGATATTCTACAACATGGCTTAACAGAAACAGATGCTTGTTGTCAGAGCTATGGGCTCAAGCTTAATGGCAAGTAATGTATACTTATCCCCTTTGGACATACAATGTACCCATGACGTACCACATAGGTGGCAGTACACTAAACACTGACAGTGTGCAGACAGACATTGGAACACAGGTGGATAGTGGTCTCACCTTCATTAACCACATAGCAACAGTAAGGAAATCCTCCTATGTGGCACACTTCATCACTGAGGGCTTCACATCCAGAGAAAAGTGGGCAATTTTCCCACTGTACTCATCCCTCATTGCACCCTGTATAGAGTACAAGCCCTGTTTGGTATGCACCTTGCAAGACAGCTGCTGACAGCTGGGAAGGCATTGGAAATACCTTACTATAAGAACCACAGGCATAAAACAGATGGCCTATGCTGACCATCTAGACATCCTCCAGCTATACTCTGTGGCATACTGTCTACACAGAGGCTATGTCAAACCCTGGGAAATGACATCTGTAATATGTGTATGTACTGCCATGTACAGTACATGTGTCTATGTGCTCTTATTACTGTAGCAAAGAGTATTGAGTGTCATGTCTGGGACACACAAGTATATGAGGCCTGCACAGCACTGTTATCCATGTGAATGTGTGACATGCAGGGGTAGCAACCCAGGGTATGTGTTGTCACACAGGCATGCAGTGTAACATGGCATTACTACTGTCAACAGTGCTGCCCCAGGGAAGGGTGCAGTGCTAACATTACTACTGACAACATGCACCCCTGTGGCCATCGCTGCACTCTGAGGGCTCACTGTCATGTACCCGGTGTGTGGGCTGTGTCACCGTATATATATCCCCTACTGGATGATACTCAGACATGTGGAATTTAACTGTGGAGTACCATCAGTACAGCACATGTTAGTGAGGGCTTACAACATGTTGTCATGGCATACTCATTGTTGTCAAACATCCATCTGTTGACACATTCATCCTACTGCATAGCTACTCACCAAACTGGTGTCTGTCAGTCACTCTACAGATGTGGAGATGGCAGGTCTCCAGCTGGGATACTTACAGACAATCTATGCTTGATTGACACCAACATGTGTGGCCAGTAGTGTACTACCTGTCACATATAGGAGACATTACCTTGTATGGGCCACATGCCACTGGTACCTACACTACACTACCACAGTCAACTGAACATGCTTGGGTACAGGTCTCCTTCACAAACACTAACCACGTGTTGTACAACATGTTGCATACATGTCAACTGGATCACCTCAGTGGCCATGTGTAGAAGGCACCCAGAGGATTGGCTGATGCATGTCACTCTCACTCTGCCAGTCACTAACATGGTGTCTGTCAATAGATTGCCTGCTGGCACATGGCAGGTGGCATGATACCAATGTACACACACACCCTACACATCCACACCCTCCATGGACAACAACCAGGTACCCAGCTATGACCACCTGCAGCAATGCACTACAGTATTGACATATGTATGTGTGCATTACTGAGTATAGCAGTTTGTGTGTTAGTAGACCTGTAGTTGGAAAGTCCATGACTGCCTTCACAACCACCACCACCACTCCCATTGCCATAGTCAGATGTGGCCACTGCTGTATTGGACATGACATGTAGCCTGTTACACTCCTCTCCCTAACAGCTACTTGTGCCTTGCAGTACCAGCACATCAGTGTTGTACAAATGGGTCAGTAGGCATGGGAATCCCATTGAGGTCTGCCATGTGTGTGTATGTGTGCATGTCTGCATATCTGTAGGGTACACCATTCCGAGGCCACATATCCTATTACAATACACATTGCCACACAGTAGTGCATATATTGTTGTTGTCGCCCATAGGTGTGGCATCGCAATGCAACACCCTACTATGCCTGTGGTGTGTGCATTACATGCATATCCCTGTGGTACGACTGTTGTGATATGCAATGGGTTGTTTTGGAGTCATGGGCAATGTGTGATAGTGGGTATGTCAGAGTATCAAGATGGGTTCCAGTGTGTACAATATCCAGTGGGGAATGTGGGTGCTGTGAACACTGTCATTACACCATGGTACACCCGGTATACGGCCCACATACCACTCTCTGGTGGCCACTGTCACCATCACCCATACAGGTAACTGATAACAGGATACACCCCAGTTACACATGTGCTGCGTGCAGCCTATCTGTAACACATTGGACACGTGGACTAGTTAGTTATCAACAATACACCCAGGTCTCTAAGATGTGTGTCTGCCTATTATGTGTCAGTCAATGTGTATATGATGGTATGACACAATATGTATTCTCCATATGTTATTGTTGTCTTTCGGCTTTTCCCGGTTAGGGGTCACTACAGCGGAACTCCGGTCCGCTAATGATTGGCAGTAGATTTTTCATGAACGCTGAGGTGCCAGCTCGACGTTCAATCTTCAATGAAGGCATGCCCATTTACATATGTCTTTTGAATGCCCATCCAACAGTGGGGAGGACATGCAGACTCCACACAGAAGGCACTCATAAAAACATTTAATCCCCCATTACCATATTGTACATGCCTGTGGATGTTCTGCATGTAACATGTGACCTGGTACATACCTCACACTACAGATGGTGTCATGTGTGCAATGAAAGCCACACAGTTCAGTAGCACTTCATACCTAGGTAGGGGTCTAGACACAGTGTCGCCAAGTAAGGATGTGTGTATGTGGATGGTTTGACATAAGGGTGCAGATTATACATGTACCAGCAGGCCACTGGTCAATGTTGCACGGGCAATAACTGTTATACATACCTGTGACATGTGTGCAACTGTACACCAGATAAGTCACGGCCATAGTGTCACCACAGTGACATACTCTTGTGGAATATGACTGCAGACCATCCTCCTGCTGACACATGTACACCTACAACACAAGTGGATAACATTATGGAGATAACAATCAGTGTTACCAACAGCTGAAATGCATCATAGATGCATGGCTACACTACCTGACATGTATGAATTACACATTACCCCTGACAACATCTTACACTGCAGTACATTGCAGCACTCTATTACAGTCACCATGTGCATCAGAACCATATTAGCCTGTCCCTGCATTGATGTTATGGATGACAGGGATGTGGCACAGGTATCATCATATGCACAGGGTATGTTGCTGGTGTGTCAGAGGCCGAGGATGGTCCATACATGTGTCACCATGTGTGTGGGTGAGGGGTTTTGTTCTTTGATTGGGGCATGGTGATGTGGTGTGTGTTGGTATGGGGTCACCCTAGGTGTGGTTGCACAGTGTGTGGGTATGCATGCACACAGTTCTGCCATGTGGCTGCCCTATACAGGTGTTGTTGGACAGCTGCAGACCATACATGGCAGAGTGTGCAGTTCACTGCCTCTGGCTACAGACATGCTGACTGTGCCTGCAGGGGTTCCATGGGCATGTGCAGGTACAGAACTTGAGGTGCTACTCTCCCCTGATGATGACAGATGTTCGCTGGAACCATGCCCCACCTGAGGCTGGCCAGGGCCATGTGCACAAGGCCTGCTGTGGTGTGGACAGCACCTCCAGTGATGTGCTGGGGCTGGTACTGCCACTACGGGAGCAGCTGGGTATCCTGGCACATCCACATTGACTTCCAGCTGCCAGTGATTCTGGCCTATGTCCATGCGGCCGTCGCACCACTCCCACCTCATGTTCAAGCACAGACATACGACAGTCGAGGAGGCCCACCATCTCACCCCACCATCTATCCATGACCTCGGTCTGTTCACAGTGGGCAACAGCAAGTTCACGGAGGTTTCCACTTACAGCTGAGAAAGTAGACCTCTGCAGCCTCAGGCCCTGTCTGGTGTACATTTCCATATGTACCTATGCCTCCATTATGGCCTCAAACATGTTCCTGGTGGTACCAGTTGTGGTGCCTCTGCCTGGGGCATGATGACATGTGGCCCTCCCACGAGCACCATGGTACATCTGCCAATGTGGTGCCCTGCTGGACATCTGGCTATGCCAACTGTGTCCCGACACAGTTGGCATGAACACCACACTTTCCTGGTCACTGCAACCAACCGCCAACTGTCCCTCTGCTATGGCCACATGTGATGGGGTTTGTAGGGGCACTGTACCTGTGTGCGGGCTTGGGCTGGCTAGGAGGGTGATGACACATGGAACAGTGTCGGCCTCTGACAACCCCACCTGTGCCTCAACTGTATCATCATCATCATCGGTGTCTGTACGGACACCTACCTCAGTTTGCATACAGGAGGGACTGTGACCCACCTTGCCACCTGTGGGGGAAACAAATACACACTTTAAGACCTGTACAACATTGCATAACAGTACACACACTCACACTGATAGTCCACCTTACTACCTCCCTTTCTCTGGGTTTACATACAGTCCCACATTCAGTTACATATGTTCCCATCCTGCATGGCACTTGCTAAGATACACTCATTACTACTACCCATTAACATATAATTCATCTTCATGCCTACAGGTGTGATCACAACACCTGACCTGTTACGCCATCACCTCCCTGACTTGGGTGGAGTAGGTTGTACATGGCCTCACTGCTATCATCACATATTACCCTGTGTATGTCCAGTCATGGTGTACATGGCCCCTATATGGTTGCAGCTGCTACACTCACTACATATGTCACACACTGGAGACTCATACTACAATCTTGCTCAATCCATGCCACATCTGCTGCACAAGTAACCCATCATGCGGACAACAGTAATACCTGGATACACTCACTGATGTGCTCTGGTAATTCCCCATTGCATTTGTAGTGCTGCATATGTGGGTAGCCAGTTATCTATCTGCTGCTGGCAATATGATGTGTATGTACTTTCCCTCCCAGTGCATGTTCCATGCGACAGACCTTGTTATGCTATCAGCTGTCCTGTGTTCACATATCAGACAGGTAGTTGTGGTGTCTCATGTGTCACTTCATGTACATGTACAGCACAATCCCAAGGAGAAATACTGCCATATGATCAATCCCACTATCACCTGTGCATAAATGGGCACTCACACCGACACACATGTACACACACATCTGACATGCATCGACCACACTCCACTAGATTGCACTTACAGACACAACACACACACACACACACACACACACACACACACACACACACACACACACACACACACACACACACACACACACACACACACTCCTACATGTGGGTTTGCACAACTTTTGTACACACAGTCCTCCCATTACCATTCTGTCAGCATGCATTACATATGGTGCTTGACAGCATGCAGTGCAACTATAGTGACTTCATGCTAGCAGCAGTATAAATGTGTGTGATGCATGGGCTGTGTTGGTAGGTGATGGCCCTTCCCCTTGTTAACACTGCACCCACGTACAAAGTGTTACTGTGGTCCTGTTCCGCACCCTGCCTTGTACTGTGCACCATACATCACAGGTGTAGAAACCATTGCTACATATGTAGTACTGTGTTGGTTATGTCAGCTACAATGCTCACAGCCCCTATGTGTTATAGCAACTCATACCTGGGATGATATGTGAACAGATATCATTTGTAAATGCCTGATGTCTGCTTTACAGATCACAACATCAGTAGTGCATGTATGACCAGTACAAGACTATTACACCAGCAACCAGCAGACCTTACCATGGCTGTGGGTGGTGCCCTACACATGTCCCAGACCTCTGCATGGTTGCAAAGTCTACTCATGTGCACATCCATTGGAGTGCACACACTGCTGTCATGAGTGCTGTGGAGTCAGGGTTATATCTGCCACATTTACTTCACTTGAGTGTGCAGCTACAGCCATGGGGGTGCTGTTTCACACATGTCCCTACTGTAGGCTGTGTGTCCTGCCATACTTCTCATCCCTGTGGACACATTGCACATTGACAGGATGTTAGTTATCTTGCATGTGTCTGTTGTACCCCTCCAATACCCCAGCATGGTTTCTACTGTGATGCAGTGCATTTCACAGCAATAAAACGTGAACGTGTACAGCATGCAGTATCGGTAGGTATGTTAGATGTGTGCATGGAATATCCCATAGTTATTACATGCCCAGTGTATTATCATGCATGAATACAAACCATACTCACCAGCTACAGGCTGCTGCCATGGTGGTATCCAGGAGGGATCTACAGAGGAGTGTGAGAAAGTTGATGTCAGTGGCCACAGCTATGGCATTCATTAAGGGTGAGTGCAGCATTATGTTACATCAACAGTAGAATTCCCAATAATACAGCTTATGCACAACTGTTTATTACTACTACACAGCAACAGACTATGTATATGACATCTCAGATTTGCATGATGTACCTGTACAGATGCAGATGCATACACTAGAGTGGTGTACTGATGTGCTCTGGGGCCTTACCTGCATGCTCCTCAGCTGGTGAGTCAGTGGCACCCACCTCCACAATGTGCCCTGCCAGGTGTTGTTGCTGCAGGTGGGCAGGTGCCACAACGCTGCTGAGAAGCTCCTCCACATGGGTGAGGAGTGGATGGTTGGGTTGCCCCCCCATTGTGAGGTGGTGCCCCCATATGGCAGCTGAACACTGATGTACATGGCGATGCAGGTCAGTGCAATGACCTGCTCATAGCTGCGGTTATGCAGTTTGACATCAATGACCCTGTGGACTAGCTCATTCCACAGGGTGGTTCTGTCCTGCTTATTGTGGGCTTTCCTGCCAAACAGCTGTTCATAGTGCTGTATCAGATGGTCTATTATCACCTCGGTTTCGGCGGCACTTTTGAGACCAGACTTGTGTGCGCCTCGCACCCCGGAAGACATAAAGATGGAAACAGGTCTGAGCTACTCATACAGCAGGGTTACCATAGTTCTTAATACACATATTTGTCTCCCCCCACCATATCAGCTACAACAAACCATTCACAGAATGCAATTGGTATGTCGTCTGCTTACCTACCATTGGGACATATGTTGTATTGTACCAAGCTTTGTGGTATGTGTTTGTAGCCATGCTCCCTGTGGGGACACTATATTTGCTGGGCTGTTACAGACTATTTCACCTGCATGCCATTGTACGTGCCACTATATATATATATATATATATATATATATATATATATATATATATGTATATATCTATATACATATAAGTGTAGATATATCTTGTAGGTTGTTGATATACCTATATCTAAATGAGTGTCAGTGTATCTCTAGACATACACATCTCATTCTGTATCACACAGATATGTATCTATATGTGGTGTGTATACAGACATCTTGTCCGCATTCTGTAACCATCTTTCATTCACAGCTGCACTGTTCTGCTTTGCTGCAACACAGACAGGTGTCACGTGAACACAGACTAACATTAGGGTGGTATATATGGTGAGAGATTGCTAGTAATCCTATTATACACTTATGACATTTGTGCATGCTACATTACACATTAACATGACTGTCCTGCACATGGTGTGCTCTGACAACCATGTGTCTATCATGACTGCAGTACTTCCACCACCAGCTATTGCCCACACTAACATAACACACACAGATATTATGGCTTACATCTTTGTCATTCATTCATTCCTGATCTGCACAGTTGGCAGGTATGTCCCACTGCCTACAGGGACAGACAGTATTGTCCAGGGCAGTTGATCAGCAAAACATCATTACCAGGACAGCTACAGATGGCACTTATCAAACATTCAACATCATATATCCTATTAATCTATACCACATACTGCATTCAATTACATACACGTATGTTTTACATACCTTTTTTTTCCTGACAGGTGTGACACCTTTCTGTTTTTGGTTTTTATTTATTTATTTATTTTTTCTGTGTGTGTGTGTGTGTGTGTGTGTGTGTGTGTGTGTGTGTGTGTGTGTGTGTGTGTGTGTGTGTGTGTGTGTGCGTGTGTGTGTGTGTGCGTGTGTGTGTGTGTGTGTCGCTCTGTCTCTCTCTCTCTCTCCACTAGAGCGATTGAGCTGGTTTGAGTGGATTGCTGCATGGCTTTTGTAGGTGATGCACATAATCAGGTGATGGTTTCTGCACCAATCAGTGTGCAACAGTTGCTAACTGCATGCAGCCTGATGTGTAATGATTCAGATAACCACTGTCATGACAACCCAGTACTATAAATTGCTGACTCATGTGGGCATTGTTCCTTAACCTTTCCAGTATGGAGGACATCCTTTCTGTATGTGGGCAGCAGTGTTCCAGATGGCAGGTTGCAATAACTCTTACAGCAGGACTTGCAGACACCGGCCAGCTACACATTTGTAAGAGGTTCCAGACCTACAGACAGAGTGAGTAGTGTTGTTATGTGCATTGTATATTGCTGGTCTTGCAGTGTTTGCGTGTACATAGTAATTTAGGATGGAATACAGTCCGTCTGCATAGCTCTTGACTGTGGGCCTATCCACATGATGGCCAGTGGATTGTCTGTTTGCTTTTGCCTGTGCACCACACAGGTCTTGTCCTAGATATATCCCCAGCAATGTCTGTTGCATGCTATCAGTACATGGCTACATCCATTTGTTTTTCTGATGTCTTATTCCTGCATAAGGGTATGTTGCAACAAATCCTGTAACACCAGCAATTTCCAGGATGTGTAACAGCAATATTGCGAGTATGGCCCTGTGTTCCTGCCTCTGTCCTCTACATATATGGCAGGCTTTGTCCTGCTGTGATACGATTAGGGGTTGTTAGGTAATGGCCTAAGATTATTTACTGCTAGCATTCCTGCTATCATCCCAGTCATACTGTGGACTCCCACAACATTTGTTGGTCAGGGATCATACATGTGACAGATACATTGACATTACCACAAGTAATAACTTTCCCCCAAAGTTTGACTGCAGGGTGTAATTGGAGGCTGCTGAACTACATGTGTTGTTGTTGATTGTTAATTATCTTGAAGGCAAATCCTTTGTCTACTGTTGTACGAATTGAAGGACTTGGCCTGAACAGCATAGTATGTTATATATCCGCACTGTCTGCATCTACTGTTTTGTGTGGGCCTTGCATTCATCACTGATTAAATATTTCAAATTCTATGTGCTGTAAGTAATGGTATACATTATTGTAGAGTACACAAATAAAGGTTGTCTATGTATACATACCTGTGTGTCGTACTATGCCCTTTGAATTGTGAGTGGGTATATGTGTAATGTAAGTATTCTCTTTGTGGGAATGGTTGCCACACTACACATGTCACAGGTACCAGTTACAGGGCTTGTGGCTAAGGGATATACTTTGCATCCAGTACGTCCACACTCCTTATATATATATATATATATATATATATATATATATATATATATACCTGAACATAATTGTCAATGTATAGATGTGTGTGCATATCTGTACCATTGTAATGTGTACCCCTTCCACATTGTACATTCCCTATGGTAGAATGACTTTTCCGCATGTTATGTTACAGATATTGCCCTGACATGTACAGGTGAATTGGATTATGGTTGGAGCATTGTAGCTGTGTTGTGGAGGGTCCTTAAGTCAAGTACTGCATGTGCTGGATATTGGAATGCACAGCATATCTGTTAGGGCTGGGGGGGGTTACATAGCACTAATTACCAGGTGTCTCTCATTTATGCCACCACCCCCATTGACTGTGCTTATGGTCTGTTATGCTGTTCTGAGTGGTTCAGGATTTTGTTCCCATCTGGCAATGCTATACATGTGTCTATCTATCTATATATATATATATATATATATATATATATATATATATATATATATATATATGTATATCTGCTCAATTATATACGTGAAACTCCCATATATAGAGAGATAGATACGGACATTGATATAGATATAAATATGTATATGTATATATATATATATATATACATATATATATATATATATATATATATATATATATATATATATATATATATATATATATATATATATATATATATATATATATATATATATATTATATATATATTTATATATATATATATATGGATATATACACTGACTATATTTATCTATGTACAATTGCTGTTATATGATTATTTGTGAGTCATACATACACATATATATATATACCTATAGCTGTCTATCTGTCTACATTTACAGATATATATATCTGTCCATACGTCCATGCATGTTCAGCTTATATGTTTGGCCTGTACATCATTCTCTTGGCAATTGACATGGATGATCTTAGGACTGAAGTCATTCACTCGTGCTGACACCTTTGTGTTTCAGACTTTTCCTCTCCTTCAAAATATATATTCTAGTACATATAACTGTGTAACTAGCAACATTTTAAGTGTATTTTAGCAGTATTTGACAGATGTCCCTATTTGTACCCACATTTTGGCACACGTCCAGAATTCTTGCATTAAGAGGTTGTGTGGTATGATATTACTACATTTACTGTGCTGTTGACTGATTATGCTGGCTGATATGTTTGTGAAAATAAGAGGGCTATGTACATCTGCCATGGCTTACTGGTAAATCACTTTGTGTATTATGTGCAGGGCTCTGGGTTTGAGCCTTGCAGAAGCTGTATATTTTGTTGCTGGGCAGAACACCGGCTTTTGATCACAGAGTGATTAAGGGACATTTGAGCAGTTGTACGTGGGTGTGAGCGGGTTTGCAAAGAGCTAAGCAATGCTAACCTCCGGGTGCATTTTCTTACACTCAGTTAGCTTCTACTTTGCTTAATCTGTGTAGGCAATGTTTACCCCCACGCAAACACACTTATACACGCTTACTACTGCTTATCTATGCTTACTACTGCTTATTTGTGCTTACACCTGCATACTAGTGCCTTATTCATTATGACACTGACACTTCACATGTGCATTTAATGCAGTACTCCTGTTCAAATTTAAATGTTATTTAGTAGGTTATACAGCAAAACGATGTTCATATACAGATTTCACATGGAAAATAAAATGTGCTGCAGTGGGACTTGAACTGGGAATGCATGCTCATTAGGCGGATTCTCTGCCCACTACACTATTGCTGTTTTGCTTCATTTGCATATTTCTACCATAATGTCATACCATTGTTCCCTTCCACCGGCCCCCGAGCTCCACGTACACAGCATCCATCCATTCTCCAGTTGCTAGCCCTGTCATACCACACCTCCATGCATTTCCCTCTTTGCACGTCTCGGTACTCCTCCACTATTCTGTCTCAACCCACGCATCTGCAGACTCTTCATCCGTTTAGTCCATGTATGTACAAGCTTTCCCTTGATCCTCCTCCGACAGTGGTGGAGACATCAATGTGACCTACAACCTTTGGTTCATCCTGCCAGGGACGGACCTGTTGTTGTGTCAAGAGTAGACTTAGCTGGTCTACACTGTTTCTTCCACTGGTAGCATTCTGCCAGGGTTTTGAGAAGCAGCGGTTTTCTCACACACCTGGCCAGCCTCATCTCCCGGGTCAGTGGAACCAACACCCCAGTTGTGACATTCTGTGCATGAAGTACGCCCACATGCCCCCACGGCGTGCACCGTTTTTCATTATTCTCTTCAGTATTATGCAAGACTACTGTACAGTATGAGTGGACAGGCACTGTTCTTTGATACGCATAGACTGCTCGTAATACTGTGATTGAGCAATGCACACATGTTTGCTGGTATTAATCTACACACTTAAATACATTTCCTGTACTGTTCGATGACTTTGCTGGATGATATGCTTGTGATCACAGCAGCTGAATGTGTATCTGCCATGGCTTAGTGGAACTCATGTAGACTATAGTGTGCAGGGTGGGTGGGTGGGGGGTTGCAATCTGGCAGTGCAGATTATTTTGTTAATGGCCACGATGACAGCTGTTGGCTACAGAGAGACTAAGGCACTGTAGAGCAATTGTAGGTGGGTATGCGCTGGTTTGAGCGAGGCTCAGCATTGCTGACCTCTGGTTGTGGTGTTTTACACTGAGTTAGTGTCTACATTGCTTAACCAGTGTGGTAATTGCTTACCCCCACCCAAACAGGCTTACACCTGCTTGCTCTCGCATACCCCTGCACTACTTCATGTATTTAGTTTACATTTGTCAACTGGGACAATCCGACTGAACGCTTGTCCATTTTCACCGGTGGCCCGGGGAGTAGAGCTCCACAATGATCCCAGCTACTAATTCCAATTAATACTGAGGTGTTCACATTCATAGAGAGCAACAGATGTAACATAGCTGCATACCGCATTCTTCATGCTTAGTTTATGTTAACATGTCGGTATTAGACATGCTTAGGTCAGGTTTACATGTCAGGTGTGACTGCTGACAAAGGTCAGTTTAAGGTGAAGCTGGATTCCAGTTTAACAGTTCTGGATAGGTTACACGCAGGTATTCGGGGTAGATTTGGTTATTCCATACCTGTGTGGTGCAGTAGAGGAGAATAGTGAAGGTGTAGGTAGGTAGGTAGAGGGGTGACATTGTAACTGTATAGTAGCCTGTTGGAATCATTGGATGGGGAGCAATAGGGAAGGTTTGTTGTATGCTGGGATTTGTATGCAAGGCAGGACAAGAGGTGTCAGTTTCACTAGTTGATGTATAGATTGTAAGTTGGGGGGGGGGGTTCAAGGTGGTGAGCCTGTGCTGATCCAAGTGTGCTTGTGGTGTTCCTTCATGTGTTATTTACATGTGTCCTGTGGGATAGCTGAGGTAATACATGTGGGTAGGGG
>NC_056728.1:501574586-501629586 GCF_019279795.1 Protopterus annectens | reverse complement strand
AAAGTATTTTGCTTTGCTTCACCAGTGCCTAGTAAACTCTACCCACTACAACTTTGCAAGACATCTTGCAGTAACTACAAGCTAGTATGCCTTTAAACTTGTGAAGTGCTGTCAGAGATACCTCATGGAATCCTGTTACAACCTTCTAAGTTCTAGACATGAGCTTTGCCATAGAAACGTTATTCTGCTCTGCTTGCTAGTAAGAGGTACAATTTCTAGAGCATGGAATCCTTTGCCTGGCATCTTTCACCAATAACTCCTATTTCTTTTCTTCACTGACTCTTCCCTATTGTGGTCTTTCACACTTCCTCCTGCCTTTGAACTATCCTAGGGCACAGTAGAGTTTATATTTTTTCACTGTTTTATGTTTTATTTTGCTTACTGCACTTATTACACACTCATGTTACACAGCTTCCTCATAGCTTATGCAATTCTATCCCCAACATCTCTATGTGCACTCTTTAAGCCAATGTTTGCCACTGTCTTCTGGACACATCCTGACCTACCTCCTCTATATTCTTGTCTTTTTTCTATCTAATATAACTCTGTTTTTAAGTCTCTTTTTAAAATCAGGAGTATGATATAGCGTTTTCTTTTTTTTAAAAATTTCTCTAAGTCTTTTGGTTTTCTAATACCACAACAGGAATGGACCCCATTCCTAAGTCAAAGTATGATTAAAATTATGAAACTAGTATTGTTTCAATCTTTGATGTTAGCCAGAAGTGCTCTTCACAGCACCTGCAATGTGCCCAGTATTGACTCCTTCTGAGATTCATACAGCATTCTATGAATCAGTAACATATCTAAATACGATTGTAAATGCTTTTTTAAAAGACCAATGTTGCCTACTACAATTGGAACTGTCTGGGTATCCTTCTTCCTCATTGCCATTGTTTCTGCCTGAAAATCCTGATATTTTATGATTTTATGTCTCACTGTACATAAGACACTATAGTCACTGGGTGTAGCAATTTCAATGATAGTTTCAAGATACGTTTGTCTTTTTTTCATGGACTATTATATCATGTTTTCTCTCATCTATTTTTTTGAACTGTTGGTAATGGGTGATCCCATGTGATATAAACTTCATAATTTTCTAAAATTCTTTGTAGCTCATGTTTCCAATGCTTTTCATCTACTTCAGTATTATAATGTTTGCACAATCCCCAATGCAACAGTCTTGCCACATTATTATGCCTTTTGATATGCAGTCCTTCTGCCATTAGCATATCACAACTACCAATGAGATGTATGACTGTTTCCAATTCTGATTTACAAAACTTAGTTGTCTGTTTCTTCCACATGTTAAATGGACTTTGTAAACCAGTGTGTATGCAGTCTACTATATTGAGCTGCCAATATTAACCTTTCGCCTTTTGATTTAAATTTACCTCTCCTTAACCATTCCTGCATTTGATCCTGATCAATATGAGGTTGTGCCAAGATTTTTCTGTACTTGCAACTATATTTATGCATTTTCCACATTTTTGCCTTCTGATCTGATCCATTAGCTTATGTTCTTTGTTCTGTTTTGTTTTGTTTTTTTGACACATTTAGTTGCTGTCTGATTTGTGTCTACTTCTGGTTTGATTTCCATTATTGCTTGACACAGATATGCTTCCACTAAACTAAACAGGGAAGCCATCTTAGACATATTCTCCTTATATTCTGAAACTTTCACTATGTTTGGTCTTGTGAAGTCAGCAGATATGTTTTAATTGTAAGGAGGCCCATACCTCCTTCAGAATGGGGAATGTATACACTGAGTTTTATAAATCATTTGATAAGCATGAAGCATCCTTCTTGTTCTCCTGTCCAAATGATCCAACGCCTTTTGGGACCAGTCAATCACTCTAAAACTGTAAGTTAGGACAGGAAGAGTAAATTGGTTTATAGCTTGAACTTTCCTCGATGTCAGTGCTGTTTTCAGTATTAATTTTAATCTTCTAAAATATTCCTTACTAAGTTTTATTTGCATTTGTTCATATTTTATTGTTGATCCTTTATCAATTCCCAAATATTTATACACTCCCTTTTACTCAATTTCTTTTATATTACATTCCTGTTCCAAGCTGATGTTTTGTCGGTGCTGCAGCTCTTCTGTTTTAAAGGTTGCTTATGCACATTTATCAAGACCAAATGACATTTTTATATCATCTTAAAAAAGTTTTGACCACTTGCAGTTGTGCTTTCAGTTCCTCATCTGATGAACTATGCAGTTTTAAATGATCCACAAAAAGAAGATGAGAAATCTTTACATGTTGTTCATTTCTGGAAGCCAAATTATAGCCATGACCTAGTCTGCTAAGTAAACATCTTAATTGGTTAAGGGCAAGACAAAAGAGCAGTGGTGACAAAGAGCCACCCTGAAATATCCATCTTTGAATTTGTATCCCTGGAATAATAATTTGTCCTTTGTTATAGCTTAGCTGCAAAGTGTTTTGCCACTGTTTCATGGTCACTGTAATGTAATTGATCAGTGTAGAGTGTATTTTATACATTTTAAGCACTCTTTTATCCATGAATGCGGGATGTTGTCAAATGCTTTTTTGTAGTCTATCCATACTCCCTTTTTTACAGTTCTCTGTCATGACTTTATTTAACAACAAATGATCCTTTGTTCCATATGACTTTCTTTTGTTACCATTTTGTTCTATTGCCATGATTGAATTTTCTTCTAAATGACTATAAACTATTTTGGCATCAATTCTAGTGTATAGTTTATATGTCATCAGAAGACAAGTTATTGGTTTATAGATTTTAGGATAGCTTGCAGGTTCACTCTTAAGTAAGGGCATTGTTTTTCCTGTTGTTAACCAGGCTGGTGTCTGTTCAGGGTGCACATATAAATAGTTATTACTCATGGATAATTCTTCATGTAAGATGTTAATACTTTTAGTCAGAAGTTAGGTATTGCATCTGGACCTGGAGTTTTCTAGTTATGGTCTTTTCTTAACTTTGTTTTAATCTGTCTGGCTGTTACTTCATCCCACTTCATATCCTGTACATTGAGCTTCTTATTCTCTCTTTTACTTCTTCTATTCATTCAGCATGTTTGTTATGCTCGACAGGATCTTCATAGATACTTCTCCAAAATGTATCTATTTCTTATTTTTTTTGGTGGTGTTTCAATTCCTTTTGGATTGTTTCCTAATTATCTATAAAACTTTTTGTGTCATCAGTAAATTGCGTATTTTACTCTTTTTCTTTATATTTGGTTGCATAACTTCTAAGTTTTTCTGCCTGTGCTGGTATTTTTAGTTTATTTTTTGCAATAGTGCATGATAGATCCTGATCTGTTCTGATACTGTGCATTGTTTTTATCACGTCTATCTTTCTGAGTATTTTGCTGATCTGTTCTCTCTTCTATAGTTTTCTAACAGTGACAGTTCTTAATTGCTTTATAGTTTACTCTGTTCGATACTTTCATGATGGCATTTGATTATTCCCCTTCCTTTCCCTTTCTGCCCTGTGTTTTTGTGGTAAGACTTTATCTGTTATTAATCTATTCTATTTACTTCTGTTATATCACATGAATCTCCATAAACAGTCCCAATTACTGTGTTCATTTGTTTTATCAAACTTCTAACTTTTTGGGTTTTATTGACTGTCTATAGTTTATTTCTTTCATTGATCTTAATACGTTTGTCCATCTCTATTACATCAAGCAACTCTTCTCTTAGATGATTTTCTTCTAAACTGAGGACACATTCTTTGTTCTCTATTTCCTGTGGGCATTCTACAGAAAACATACCTCTCAACCTCTTAGAGTAAGAAATCTGGACAAAGCCAGAAATAATGGGGGAACAAAGGCCAAAAAAGAGGGACAATGTTTAAATATTGCACTTACAAACTTAGAAACTTGATAGAATAACAGGTTTTGCAGTGACATACATTTTTTGAAGGTATGGAGTCTGCAACTGAAATATCTGTCATTATTTTCTGACTCCATTCCTCAATGATTTGCCAGAAAAAAACAATTTTACAAGAAACAGATCAAAAATATGAAGCAGAAATCTGGACATTCTGCGAAAATCTGTACTGTTGAGCGGTATGACAGAAAGTTCCAGAACATCTTCCTGTGCCACATTGTCTTTAGTTTCATTCCATGTCATCCATTACTCTTTCATATGGGAACTCACTGACTTATCACTCCACAACATCGGCTGCCTCAGAGTTGCCACAGTTTCCTGTTCCTTTCCTTGCTGTGCAACTTCAACTGAACTTTTGTACTGGTTTTATATGGAAGGCTCCAAAGTATCTTCATATGGTAACTGATCAGATGTTTCCCATTCCCCTGGTTTCCCCTTAATTTGGGGATCCATTCCTCTATCCTGCTGTGATGTTACTAATCTTCTTTTCTACTTTTCCTCTTTGTTTTCTTATTTTTTGTTTTGTAAAATTTTCCATATCCGGATACCTTTGGCTGTATTTCTCTTCAAATATCTTTGATGCTGTAAGAATTAATTGTGCTAATGTTGCCACTAATTACCCATGCAAAGCTGTTGCATAGACAACTACAAACACATGCCCACACATACATACACACATGTATATATACACAGACACACACACCACACACACACACACACACACACACACACACACACACACACACACACACACACACACACACACTTACACGGTACATCACCCCCCTCCACAAACAGTACTTATCCATGAGAGGCAAAGTAGTGCTTTGCTAGGTTAAAATTACTTAGTTACAGTAAAAAGGCTGATCACAGAACTGAAATGGCTGATTCCTTATGCAAGCAGTGTAATGCAGTCCAATTTTCAGGTCTGCTGTCCAGAACCAGTGTTAGACAACTCTGTAATGAATTTAGTGAGTTTGAAAGTCAGTCATATAAAAAGATTGTTTACCGAATGGAATGGGGAACATGAGGCGGTGGTGGTGGTGTGACAAACTGGATGGTGCAATATGGTTAGAAAACTTTCCAGTACACACAATGAAGCGACACAGAAGATAGCATGATTTTGCATTACTCATCACAAAATATAAACAAATGTCTGGTTTTGCCAATAACCATGGCTTCTTCAGTGTAATAACAGCAAAACACTATATGATCCTTTATATAAGTTGCATCAGTTCTTGTACAATCTGTGAAACACAGTAAACTCAGTGTTTTCACACCTAGAAATTTAAAACTTTCTAAAGGGCTTGATGATAAGGAAAATTACAAAATAAAAAATAAAAATAACATAGAAAAATATGCAAAAAATAAACTCATTCAGTTACTTTTACAGGAATAATTGTAGCTTGGCAGTGCCATAATGAGCAGAATGCAATAATTCATAGTATTCTACTGGTCACAGGACAACCCAGAACAAAACACATCTCATATACAACTGTTGAGCTATACCATGAAAAGTGTACCAAACAGAACTTTGTGACATAGGTAAAGCAGTCTTAATGGTAAAAATCTCCATACTATATTTTTACAATATTTCATTTAAACCTGTTTAAAGAGTGCACCAGTGTTTATAATCAATCTTTTTCTCTTTGTCAGTAATATTTCCAATCACTGTGCATTAGATAAATGTTAACCTGGCATCTACTTATTAATCCCCTTGTATATAAAAGTGGCTAATCTATTCATGAGGGTGTGTTTCTATACAGAACTCCTCTCATGTTTGCATTGATACTAAAATACATAGGACTCTTTTCTTTTAATATTTCTTTCTTTCTTTATGTATGTATGTATATATGGATTTATTTAGTTTTTGTTGACCTGGTTAGTTCCTGCAAGCCAGTAAGCTCTTTTTCAGGGGACACCAAAGTTGGTCTTCATAGTGATTAGGGGTAATATGACAAGGGCAGTGATTAGGGGTAATATGACAAGGGCACTGGGAAACTTACACTCTTTATGATGTGTCATGGAATCTTTTACATCCATCTGAGCTACAATAACTTAGGTAAATGAAATCTCAGCCTAACATCTCATCTAAGGACAGTTGTGTGAGATCTGTCCAACACAAAAAGGCTTGACATATATAAAATGTAAACTAAACCACCCATTGAGATATAAAAGTAATCAAATGTCTGATACTGAAAGTGCCATGACAATTGCTCATTGAAAAAACAAATTTGTTTATCTGACAAGGACATTAATCTGACCACATTATGCATTGCTTATGTTTTGCCATAGAAATTTCCTTGCCAGGCACATCAAGACAAGAGTTGTGGTGGATGGGTCTTCATGGGGATTTTTATATGGGCAACCTTTGCATTCATGCCACAAGATTACAATGGTATCACATAAGCCCATCACCTACTGTGTCTGTTGTTGTGTATTGACAGGGCAGTTCACTGTTACTCTGACAACTGCAGAGGCTGTAGCACAACAACAAGCTGATGTTAACAGCTGTGCAGGAGTTCACAATGATGACAAGACAAAATACCTGAATAACAGTGGGGTGACACTGTGGCACAGCTCCCACTCAGGCTGCAGAACAGAGTGAAGAAATGGCTACACCCCCAAAAGAACATGAGTCTGAGCAGTACAAGTACTCGCATCCTCATTGGGAGGTCCCCTGTGTCTGTCTGCAAGTGACAGTGATGCTCCCCATATGGCTGCAGCAGAAGGTGAGTACACTGCATTTGCTGTGGGTATACCCACTATAATACAGCCTGGCAGAGGTGCCCAGTGCTATCAAGTGTCACTGATGACCTCTAACAAGTGTGCAGTATGAATCAGCAGATGTGCTGAACTACATCCAAATACAGTCTGCTGTTACAAAGTCCATTATGAAACTTACTGTTTTGTTGTGTGACCTTCATGATCTTGTTGCCCAGTACTGTCACTCGATCTGTGATAACAAACATGGAGTCTAAAGACATGGTGATGATATGTCTGATTATGTCTGTGGTGACACACATTACTTCTATGCCCACCCCCATACAGAGGATTGCCAGTGCTCCCCTCCCTGCCCCCAAGACTGGTAGTGTTGTCTGAAGTTGGGGTAGTGCACATACCAAGGGTGGATATTTAGGGCAGCCATTGCAAGGTATACAGTCCTCACCTATGTCAGGCTATATGACAGTCTGCTCTATTCATCATGAATGGTAACAGAACCTGGCATACACTGGCAGGACACATCATCAACAGACTCTATTCAAATCATAGTCCCACACAACAAGTTTTCATAGATTCATAGGTATTTAGTAAGTATGTGGTCTAGGTGACCATTGAGAAATCTAGACCAAACTCCCAATTGTCCCAGATCACTGTCTAAGTGACTAGCTCGATGTCACACAGTAAGCAAAGAAAAGCTGAGGGAATCAAACCACTGAATAGAGAAAGCATCTCATTAACAAACTATAGACTTAATCCTCTGAGTCTGTGCTAATCTTGTCATAAGAAACATCAGGTTCTAATACAAGGTAGATTAAGGTCATGGTCATGTAGTGCCAACCCACTTCCATCACTGGAAGATGTAAACCCTGACAAAGAGTCCTCTCATTTCAACTCCGCATATTCAGACCTTGTAATGTGACCTCACCCAGTGTATGCATAGACATGCATCACTGTAACCAAGATACGTGTGCACATGATGACTACTGTAATTCACTCCACCCTCCTGTGTAGTAAATGTGGGAATGCCTGAGGCACAATGTGGCATGATTGTAAAGTGACCATCATAACCTGATATTTACACTGCATGCATCATGATTGTTCATTGTGCCACTACACTACCACTGCATGCTTATCAGGGCCCACAGCTCTGGACTGCAGTAGACATGCTGGCCTAACCTTTGATGTATTGTGCTCATCACATTCTGGGGAGAGGGGTAAGATTGTGTGGTGCTACTTGTTCCTCATTTGCCTTTTTCTCATTGGAAAATGGTGTTGGTGCACCTTCTGTATTAGTCATGTATATGTGTGGGCAGTAGGACTGCACTGGTGTCTGGGGTCTGCTCTGTCTGTTTCCTCACCAGCAAGTTATGTAGCATACAACATAGCTGTTACACCCTGTAGGATGTGCAGGTTCTTATTAGAGTGTCTCACAAATATGTCAAGGCCAAGAACGCCTCTTTTAGCATTTCAAACACATGACGGATGATGTTGCAGTCTTATTACCAGGTGTTGTATTACACTTCAGCCAAGCTTTGTGGCCCCCAAGGCCCTTAC
This sequence comes from Protopterus annectens, assembly GCF_019279795.1. Classification (NCBI taxonomy): domain Eukaryota; kingdom Metazoa; phylum Chordata; order Ceratodontiformes; family Protopteridae; genus Protopterus; species Protopterus annectens. Next base: position 501,621,436 of record NC_056728.1, on the reverse strand, counting down.
AATGTTCTATTCTACCTTGAATTGATCAATAAACTCCTAGTTGGTAAAGTTGTAATATGTGACACATTAACAGTAGCATTTCTATTGGCACTAGATGCTACATTGAGTTTAACAACTGAGTGGCAAAACTTATAGATAATGCATGCTGTCACATGACTGATGCTGCTAACCCTAACATTTGCACTATCTGTAACTGATGTTTCTGATGTGCTTTACTCTTTTATATTTAGGTCCATATTGGGGTGTCCAGTTTCCCCACATACAGCTATGAATTGTGAGTCTGTTCACCTAGTACACATTTGCATATCATTATGACCTCCATTGTCTACTTGTTTTCATTTGCATGTGTCTACTTGTTTTCATTTGCATGTTAACATAAGGGCATTTGCTTACATCTTCTGCGCTATATCTTTCCTCCTTGCACTGCAGTACAGTGACTATGAATAGCTGCTAGTCTAAGTGTGACCAATTTACATGCAACTATTTGTGGTGTGTACTGAGCAATTCAATTACAAGTCACAATCTGAGTCTTTTATAATGGCTGAGGGTGCAGTTTACCCAGCATAATCTTACATTTTCTTTGCAAGAGGTATAGTGTGAGCATTTGAAAAGGTTGCCCAGATATGAGATGAGATGCTGGATATTTATTTTGTAATGTTGTAAAAGCACAAGCCAAACCAAAAACTCCTTACTGCAGCAAAAGGAAGGTCCCAGCAGCCAAGCACAAGCCCACAAAAAGTCAAGGTGTAGTTAGTAGCTAAGTCCACAATACGAACACTTCTTTATTTAAAAACAGCAAACAGCAAAAATAACGTAAAGCGCTTTTCATCTCACTGGTAGTGAGACTTCCTCAGACAAAGTTTCAAGTGTAAAGCAACTTTTTAAATACCCTACCCAATGTCTAATTAACACTCCTTCAATTAATGCATTGAATTAATACCAAGCATTTCAATGTGATAGCTTTGCAATTCAGTGTCAAACAGTACTGCAATCCTGTTTACATTCACATTTCCAAATGCAATGCTTCAGTCAATAATCTCAACATTACGGACTTTATTTCAACAGCTTTAAACCTAAGGTTCTAACAAACCTTCACTAAAACATTAAATCCATAATCAATTTAGTATAATTTCAAACCTTTATGGCTATCTGGAAACATAACTAGTTAAATGCAGTCCGTTACAACTGATACAGTCACAGACTGAAATAAAACAGTTGATGTTACCTGTCTGTCCATACTCGGGTCATAACCAACATTCTTTTGATAATTACAATATCCAAATTGGCTAAATATTTTTTGTCCTTTAGTCATAAAAAGTAGTTGAACTATTTCTATCATTGTTGACTAATTGTTACAATTCATCTCCACCTTGTTAGTTATGAGTATACGCAACAGCACTATGTAGTGGAGTCTGCATTTAAAGCAACAGTACTGTACTTAATAAGCTACACTGTAACCTATTCCACACGAACACCCAAAGCCTGGATTACGGCATGGTCAATAAAACCTGTTGCAGTCGGGTGTTCTAAAGTCTTTCACACTTTAAAATAAATCCTGTTAAAAACTCTTAAACTTCCAAATATATTAAAAATGTTAAAAATGTACATAAAGAACCCTTCAACTACACATAAACATGTGACTGCACATAAGTAAATATATCCTACAGACGTTAATAATTGACGTAACAATTTGAGGCAGGGTCTTCCCCAAGTGACCTACAACCCAGTGTGGAGGCAACAACAGTATCCCAAACAACGGAATCACCTTCCCTGAATTGTGAGGTGATGATGAATTCTCAAGGTGACTTTAAAATTTTCAATTTCTCATGTTTAACCATAGATTCAGTACTGGCGGACCTTCTTCCTAAAGGCCAGGCATTTGTTCCTACGTCTAAAGCCAACATTGTTGATTCAGTTATTGACCTGAGGTTATTTATCAGGAAACTGAATTTTAAAATTTTGTTTGGCCAAGAGAACAATGTAAATAACCCATTCTATATAACTAGCACATTTTGTCCACAAATTCACCCTACTTTGTTACTGTATGAACAAATGTGTGAATTAGACCTGTATAATTTACTTGATATTCAAAGAAGAGGTACAGACAGGCACAGTAATACAACAAAAGTGGAATGGCAGGCACTTAGGTTTTTACAGGAAGCACAAGTTAGGGTGATGCAGAAGGACAAGGGTGGAGGGCTAGTTATAATGAATAACAATGATTATCAATCAAGAATGGAGAAAATTATACGAACAGACGCCTATAGAGAAGTGTCACGTAATGAACTGAACATGGCCTATGGGAGGATTCGGTCACTAATAGAAGAACTGTTTATACAGGCCAGAACTGATGTAGACATTTATAATTATATTAGCATGCCAGCCCCCCAGAATTCCGATCCTATTTAGGATCCCCAAAATCCATAAATGCATTAATGATCCCCCAATGAGACCTTTAGTGGATGCTAGGGGAAGTATAACATACGCTTGTGCAAAATACATAGACTTTCAGTTGAAAAAATATGTAACGTCACAGCCACAGGTTTGCAAAGATTCCTGGTCATTTTTAGCTAACATCCAAAAGTTGAAGTTCAGACATAATCTGAACTTCTTGACAATTGACGTGAAGGATCTTTACACATCAATCCCACATGTGGAAGGGATTGAATGGCTTAGATTGCTACTACATGAGCTAGGAGCATCTAATGATGAAATTAGTCTCTTGGCAGAAATGGTAGAACTGGTTTTATCACACAACTACATTACATTTGGTGGAAAATTCTATGCTCAAACAACAGGCATAGCCATGGGGTCACCATGCGGGGCTAGCTTTGCTAATTTGATCATGGCATATTGGGAGAGGGAATTTGTGTTCAAGGTACCTAATATTATAAATAAAATCCAATTTTATACTAGGTACCTGGACGACATTTTTATACTGATAGATGGGAAAGTAAAAGAGGCAGAAAATCTAGTGTCCTACTTTAATAATACAACTTCATTTTTTAAATTTAATTTCATATATAATGAAACTAACATTGCCTATTTGGATGTCTTATTGAGTAAGGACTTACAAAAAAAACAACTATTTTGCAAACATCTATAGAAAAGACACATATTCTAATGCCTTCCTTCATTTTACTAGCTGCCACCCTTTGGTCCAAAGGAGGTCTGTAGTAAAAGGACAATTAGTCAGGGCTGCCCGCATGGTGACAAGGGAAGATGATTTTTCATGAGAATGTGATAGGTTAGGAAACATGTTCTCCAAAAGAGGATATCCCACCCAACTGATCAGGGAATGAACCGAGGAGGGAAAAGATAGAGAGGCTGTTACCAATCCATCCTGTTTGACATACAGGAATTAGGTCAACAGGACTCCCAAATTAGTGATTAAATTACAGAAAAAGCTTCTTTGGTTGGGGTCAACCTAATCACAAAGTTCAGCTTGGATGGTTATAACATCAGAGAGATCTTCTACCAAAACTGGGAGATTATTAGATCAGATGCTGTATTGACCTGTAAACTTAAAGACCCCCCCTAAAGTAGTGTTTAGAAGGGGTAACAACCTTAAGTGTTTATTATCAAAAAATAAAGAAAATAGGCAAAGGATAGTAAAAGTAGATACGACCATATGTGGTAGATGTACATATTGTCCATACATGGACATAGGGGAAAGATTCAACATCAGAGGGGTGGATTATATGACCCCACAGAGATTTGATTGTAATACAAAAGTTGTGGTTTATTTGGCGTGCTGCCAGAATTGCCCTGTTTTCTACATAGGGAAAACAGACCGGAAATTTAAGGAAAGGGTGTATGAACATCTTTACAGCACCCGGACCTTGAAACAGGACAGCACAATTGCTAAACATACCCTAGACTGTCCTACACATTCATTTAAATTTAAAGCTATAGAATCAATTAAGGTGGATGAGATGAGAGGAGGTCCTAGTTCTTTGATGTTGGAAAAATTAGAATTAATGTGGCAAATACGGACCAGAGCCTGCCAGTACCAAGGACTGAATGAATATTATTCAATCAGATGTATATTAAAACTGAAAAGTCTAGCAAGATGACGGAGATCAATAGCCGAGGGGACACCTTTCTTAGGGATTGGGGACAAAGTCCAATACATTTATTCAGCAAACATATTTATATTATTTCTTGACATTTTTGAACATTTTCTATAACACTATGGTTGAATTGAAACTGTTAATTTTCAACGTCTGTAGGACATATTTACTTATGTGCAGTCACATGTTTATGTGCAGTTGAAGGGGTCTTTATGTACATTTTTAACATTTTTAATATATTTGGAAGTTTAAAAGTGTTTAACATTGACACAGAATTTTATTTTAAAGTGTGAAACACTTTAGAACACCCGACTGCTACGGGTTTAATTGACCATGCCGCTATCCGGGCTTTGGGTGTTCGTGTGGAATAGGTTACAGTGGAGCTAATTACGTACAGTACTGTTGCTTTAAATGCAGACTCCACTATGTAGTGCTGTTACGTATACTCATAACTGACAAGATGGAGGTGAATTGTAACAATTAGTCAACAATGATAGAAACAGTTCAACTACTTTTTATGACTAAAGGACAAAACATATTTTGCCAATTTGGATATTGTAATTATCAAAAGAATGTTGGTTATGACCCGAGTATGGACAGACAGGTAACATCAACTGTTTTATTTCAGTCTGTGAATGTATCAGTTGTAACGGACTGCATTTAACTAGTTATGTTTCCAACTAGCCGTAAAGGTTTGAAATTATACCAAGTTGAATATGGATTTAATGTTTAGTGAAGGTTTGTTAGAACCTTAGGTTTAAAGCTGTTGTAGTAAAGTCCGGAATGTTGAGATTATGGACTGAAGCATTGCAATTGGAAATGTGAATTTAAACAGGATTGCAGTACTGTTTGACACTGAATTGCAAAGCTATCACATTGAAATGGTTGGTATTAATTCAATGAATTAATTGAAGGAGGGTTAATTAGACACTGGGTAGGGTATTTAAAGAGTTATTTTACATCTGAAACTTTGTCTGAGGAAGTCTCACTGCCAGTGAGATGAAAAGCGCTTTACGTTATTTCTGCTGTTTGCTGTTTTTAAATAAAGACGTGTTTGTATTGTGGACTTAGCTACTAACTACGCCTTGGCTTTTTGTGGGCTTGTTGTTGGCTATTTTGTAATGTTCCCCCCACCCATTTTTTTTGTTTTTTTTTTTTTTTTTGCAGTTGGCTGTGCTAGTATGAGCTCCTTGTAAAATTTGATTAAGTAAATGAACAATATCAGTGAAAAATTACCTTTTGGAAGTTTGGTCATTGGAGAGGTTTAATTAAATAAAAGTTGGATGGTTAATTAAATTAATTATTATAACATATGAAGAAGTAAATAAAAAAAATGCTTATTGTCTTTTCCTTGAATTAGATAGAATAGTCACATATATCTGACTGTATACTCACTTTGTGATAGTAAATAGTTTCATGAATAAACTACTTACTAAATCTATTAAGCATTTCAGCTTAATTTTCATCTTTTTTGATTCTTAATGCATATATATATATATATATATATATATATATATATATATATATATATATATATATATAGTTCCACTTTATAATCTCGAAATACTGAAATCTTGAATTTCAGTATCCCAAGACCATAAAGGCAAATTTTTAAAATAGCAAAAGTGCATAATCACAAATTTGAATATCTCAAATTCGCAGTTATGGATTTATGCTTCTTTACATGCAGTGTTTTGTATGGATGGTGTACAGTGTCGTGTTTGGATTTAGGAGCGATTTAAGGTAAATGAGTGCTTTGTAAGGGTTTTGGGTTTGAATTTGAATGTATTGGAGTGTGTTTGTAAGTTGTACATGTGGGTTAGAGTAGGCAGGTGAAAGTCTGAGTGTGTAAGTGTTGGTGTTTGTATATGTGTGATGTATGTGCGTGTGTGCGAGGGACTGCAAAATGTCTGGGTGTGGGTTTGCTGTCTTTTCCTGTTCATGCGATCTCGGAGTTAGTATATATAAGTAGGGGGGTGTGGGGGACGTAGGGGGGCTTGCCCCTCCCTGCTTATATGTAGTGTAGGTGTGTTAGTTTGTGTTGTTGTGTTTGTGTATGTTTTGTTGTTTGATTTGTTGTAGTGTGGGTAGGATAGTGTATGGTGTGTTTATGTTCGTGATTTTGTATTTTGCGGTTTTGGGCTCTCGGGATTTTGAACGTTCGCCTTTATGGTTTTGAGATACTGAAATTTGAGATTTTAGTATTTTGAGATTATAAAGGGGGAACTACATATATATATATATATATATATATATATAAATACACACACACACAGACACACACACACACAAATATATGTGTATATATATATATATATATATATATATATATATATATATATATATAAATACACACACACACGCACATACACACACACACACAAATATATATGTATATATATATATATATATATATATATATATATATATATATACACATACATACATACACCTAATATAACATATTTTTTGTATGCACTGCCATGCCCAAGCAGCTGTAACCTTGGCTAGGTCATCAGGGACTCTATGCAGATCCTCAAACTGGCACCACTCGTTTGAGTTGAAACTACTACTAATGGAACAAGCAACTTGCTATGGTTACATCACTGCACATTGAAATCATCAGTGCTTCAGCCATGACCAGAAATTCATTATTGGGATTCTCTTATTTATTTATTTATTTATTTATTTATTTTTGTTAATCAGGATAGTCCGACAGGGTGTTAGTCCATTTTCAGCAGAGTTCCAGGGGGAAAAGCCCCCAAAATAGAGAAAATTATACAAACGGTATAATAAATGCAACTAAGGTAAGTGAAAATTAGAGAGGAAAAAAGAAGCACAGTATATATTAAAAAAGAAAAAATGTGAGTACGTTAGCAAAATAATAATTGACAACACGGGCTGAAAGCAAGTTTGACAAAATTGAAAAGATAACATATGAAAATTTTACAAAAAGAAATGTGTAAGCAGCAGCGGTGTATATAACATAGAGGAGTGAGCTGTAGTCAGTGAAGAAAGAAGGCAGGGAGAGAAGAAGAAAAAAATAGAAAGAAAGAGCACAAAAGTGTAACAGGAGATTAGACCAGGAAGTATAAGGCATTAGATGGAAAAAGTAGGAGAGAGAAGAAATGGTTTATAGAGATAGAAAGGGAAAAAGAAAGAAGATGAGTAAAAGAGGAAGGTAAATATCTCAAGTATAAAGTTAAGAGTAAAACAAGAGAGAGGGCATTAGCCAGGAGAAGGACATGAACAAAGCCAACTAGAATAGAGGTAGTCTTTTAGGAGCATTTTGAATTGAGCCAAGTTGGGATTGGATATTATGACCTGAGGGATGGTATTACATATTTTGGAGATAAAGCTAGAGTATAGAGAGTCACCGGCTTTATTGCTGGACTTTGAGACTTCTAGTAAGAATTTGTTGTATGATCGAAGAGTACGATTGTTAGTGGAGGGCTGAAGCTTTAACTGAAGGAAGGGGGTATGCACTACACTAAAATCGGTCCCTGTCCTTGATGTCACAATGACACCTTTATCCCTGGAAAGCCACTCCTTTTGTCCTATAGGTATAGTTTTATTTGCTAAGACCGCAGCTGTTCCTGTAATGGTACATTTTTTGCATATAAACAAACTATTTTTTTCATAGATAAAAAAGAAGGTCAGTCTTTTGAGTAATATGTTGCAATGGACGAGATAAAAATATGTCTTGTCATACATGTGGACATGTATGCTTTTGTACATAAAAAAGGTACAGAAAATAAAGAGTATTGTGAAGGAATTAAGTGACTTTTACAGATATGTGAGTGTCATCTGAGATGGTCTGCAGTCAAAGTTTTACCTTGAATCAATTGTCTTGTCAGCCCTGGCCACCAGTAACCATACCATACTTTTACACCTTTCCCCTTTCCTTGTACATCGCACTCATTACATCTGCAATCACTAGCTAACCTTTTTTGTTTACTATTAAATGCAAATTTAGACTGTAATGAGGCACTGTGAGATCTTCTTTTAGTCTTCATTAGCTGTGATTTTAGTTGTCATTCTGACAAAGCTCTTTTCTCATCATCATTCCTCTTTTCTGGATAGTGTCACCAATTACCAACCAATCATCTTCCAGTGTGTATGTAAGTGTGTGTGTGTGTGTGTGTGTGTGTGTGTGTGTGTGTGTGTGTGCGCGCGCGCGCGCTTGTGTGTGTGTGTGTGTTCATGGTAATATTTGCGTTGTTTATGTATCTGTGAAAGTACGTGAGTGCATATGTGCATGTGGTGTACGTGTACATGTTTGTGCATACGCATCTGTGTGAGTGTGCATGCATGCATGCACATGTGTATATCTGCATGAGTGTATCTGTCAACTGGTTTCCAGGCTATAAAGTAAGGTAGAGTAGAATATAAATGAGTAGTTTGTGGTATTATGTGTAGCCCCTGCAGAAAATGCAGCACTTCTTCTGTGTATGGAGTTTTATGTTACTTCTTAGAAAAAAGTCATTTAAAAAAAGGAATTCTGTATACAAAGTTAGTGATCCTTAAGTCTTCAATGGCCCCAACATCCACCATGTTTAAGTTCGTTTCCATCCCATTCTTTGCTTAGGCAGGCTGCACCTCACACATACTGTCATATGTTCCACTGTAAGATTTAAGTGTATTTGACGGTTTGCTGTACAAAGAATGGCAGCCTGCATTTACCTCACCCTGTGCAATTCCTTCAGTAGCACAAACTCATTTTGAATACCCACTACCACCAGACAGAAATTATTTTTAGAAAGCTGCACAGTTTGACTACCCACTTTCACTTTCCCCATGGACCAAGTATTACTAATGAATTCCCTTTTCTTTTATATAATTCAAGCAAGGGAGAAGCTGTGAAATGATGCCTTCAGCAACAGGTGTTGAACTAAGGAGCTGGGTATGACATACACAAGTTCAGTAACATCTTGCTCATAATCTTTATGTTAAACTTTTACAATATGTTCAGTCTGTGCTAAACATTACCCTCAAGTCCTTGTCTTGGATCTAAATTCTGATGTTACACCTGCAGGAATGACTCTCTAAGCAGTCTAGCTTATATTTAAAGTTTTATCTTTTACTTTAGTTATTTTAACCAATCTCACAGCTACTGGTTGTGAAGCTGTTTAGTAAGTTCCATTTTTGCCGGTGTGGATTTACAACCTCTGTAGGTGCTACATATTAAAATAATGATGTCCATCAAGTCATAGCAATGGCACGTTACATCAAGTGTGAATTGAGATGCATCACTGACCATTTGGGCCATGCAGATTTATTCGTGAGACTCACACCAATGCCTTTACACTGCATATCATGCATATTAAACTTCTGTCTGTATGGCCCTTTTTGCTTTCTGCTTTAAGTCATTACAGAACTGTCCAGCAGCTGTAAGAGACACCAGATAAGGAGTCAATTAAGAAAAATGTTAGGCTTTTATCACTGGTGCCGAACTTCTAGCCTGGACTTGCAAGGACTATGGATATAGCTGCTACAGTTAGCCATCTACAGTTAGGAAACATGATGTGGTAAGGTTACATATCTCTTAACTTTGCTCAAGCATTCTGGGCAAAGCCAAAAATAATGTGAGGAAAAAAGCCCCAAAACAGGAGTATTTTTAAATATTATTCTAATTCACTTAAAAAGTTAATAAAACAGCAGTTGGTTTGGCATCAGCCTACTTTTTCCAAAGAATATAAAGTATGAAACTCTAATATGTGGCATTATTGAGACACTGAAATCCTATGTATTTTACTAAAAAAAAAAAAAAAAAAAAAAAAAAGGTTTATGACAGACAGGGTAAAAATAAGACACAAAATCATAGGCAATTGAAAGATATGCAGGTAAACCCTTTTCACTGTATATGTCAGCATTACATTAACTTAAAAAGAAGATTTTGCATTTCAGGAGCAGAACAATTTATAACTGCCACTGCTCACACCTTTGCACTATTAATCATTCTGATGTCTTGATTTTTCTATCCATATTATATATTTTTTTCACATAATCCTAAATAATTTCATATCTTAGTACCACCCAGAAATTGCAATTGTTTGCATGAAGTTTGGTAATAAACCAATTTGTCCAGGGACATCTTCAGACAGGGGTTAGATAAATATATTAGGGGGGGTTAAGAGGATAGGGAGGATGAAAGGGTTAAATGGGAATGGGGGAAGACTGAGAGGAAATGAGGTAAGGATAGGGAGAGGCCTAAGCTGGTTTATGCAAGTGTAACTGGGTAGGGAAGCACATTTTGGTGTGAACTTGCATGTTTGCAAATATTACAGGAGTTGTAGTGTGGAGGGACATAAGTTGGAGGTCCAGTTTGTGCCTTGAGGGATGGAAGGAAGGATGACTGGGGAGATGTTGAATATTTGGAATTTCAATTTAATCTGGAGTAGGAGTTTTAGCGGGAGTGTTGGGGATAAGGGTTCATCTACATCTATTTAATGTGGAAGTGGTATGAGTTGTTTTCATGCTGCTAGATGAGGTGTCAGGGTGCATTAGGATTAAAGGTTTGTCGTGAGTATTTGGGGCACCACTTTTTGTACAGGAGACTTGTGGTAGGGCATTGCCAGACTGGTTCACTTTGTGCTGCAGGAGTTTGGAGTACTTTTGTAAGGAAGACATATGGTAAGGCGTTTACCAGTCTAGAAAAATTATGTTGCGGCAGCCTGTGGGAAGTAATCAGGTGGAAAGATTAGTTGTTTGTCAGGTTTGGGTGCAAGATAAGGCAGTTCAGTTGGTCAGAAGATTTAGTTGTGAGTACTGTAGTTGCATGGGTGACAAGGCTAAGTGAACTTACTAAATCTAGGTTGGTGGGTCATGAGTCTTTCAAAAATTTGCTCCATGCTCCATTCGGTCCATGCTCCTAGACTCCTTATTAGGAGGATGGACGGACGTTGAAGCCTCTGCCACCGAGAAGGGACTGGTTCCACGGTATCTGGATGTTCCCACGCCCTCCGACAAACTAAATCCAGGAGCTCGTCGAAGGGCGGAGACACCCAGGAGGCGGAGGGCTGAGCCCCAAAGGCCTTGAGGAGCACTGACTCATCAGCAGAGGGGGGTTTGGATATCCAGCCGCCTCGTTGTTTGAGGATCTCTAAGATGTCTGCAAATGAGACATCATCTGAGGACGACTTCGGGGACCCCTCCGCATCATCAAGATCAGTGTCCGATGTAATAGACTCGGGGGAGTCCACATGCTTCCTCTTGCACGATCTCTTCCTTGGGGGCTCCTCTGAAGACAACTCCGAAGAACCCTCAGGAGGAGGGGAACCCCCAGTGGGGGTAACCTCAGGCCCAGGGGCTCCACTGCCTAAGGACAGGGGAACTGCCAAACACCCAGTCTCCACGCCCAGGGAAGGTGCCAGTAAAGCCGGAGAGATGGCCGAAGAAGACTTGGCCAAGGCACTCCTCATAGCTCTGAAAGCCGGACCCCCAGAATCCTGGGAGTGTCCGGTCCCCGGAGCCATGATAGCAGACGGAAGTCCCGCAGCCGAAGCACCGAGAGGGAGGCTCAGAACCGACAGCATAGGTCCCGAAACATCACCCCCGGGTCCAGCCGAAGAAGTCCGTGTACCAAACTCGGACCCGAAGGCCGGGGTTGGAGTAAGGGTAGGAGCCGACCCTAAGACCTCTACCGGATCCAACAGCACCTGCTCCGATGGAGCCGAAGCGGTCGGAGGAGGAATGGCAATGACATGGGCATGGGCCGTCGGCTCCGAAGCCAACTGGGTCGGAGCCGAAACAAATTTTTGAAAGACTGGGGACTGGAACAGTCTTTGGAGCACCCTGTCTATGTCCGAATCTGACATCCTCGATGACCTAGAGGATACTGAACGGGTTCGAGATGGCCTCTCCAACGGCCCCAAGGGGCTAGGGGACCGTCTCCGAGGCGACTCGATGACTATCGGCGCCGAAGGAATACCCAAACTAGTTTCCATCGGTGCCGAGGAGGACTTCGGCGCCGAGGAGGAAGTGTCTGAGCGGACAACCTCCATCGGCTCCAAACCAGTGGAGCCGATGAAGATGACCCGCCTCGATGCCCCAGCCATCGGCTCCGAAGCCAGAGGAGTCGAGACTGGTGGCATCGAGGCAGACCGTTCGCCTCGGCTCAAGTCCTTGGAGCCGAAGGAGAAACCTGCCTATGTCTTTTGGCGGTCGGATCCGACGGACTGGTCGGAGCCGACGCCCTTTCTTTAGCAGGAGAAGGAGAGGATGCTAAAGCTTCTTCAAAGGAGGGTTTTATAAGGCCTTTTAATATGAGCTTATTTTTCCTCTCTTGGAGGACCCTCGAGGAAAAAGCGTGACGCACGCTGCAGGACTCCTGCAAATGTTTTGCACCCAAACAATAAACACAGAGAGAGTGGTCATCTGTGATAGACATTTTAAAGTTGCACTTGGTGCACTTTTTAAAGCCTGAAGGCCTAGGAACCTGAGACATTCCGGTGAATTATAGCCAAAACACAGTACAAACACTGTAATTAGAAAAGAAATTTTCTCTGCTTTGTCCTTCTTTTAAAAGAAAGAGAAACTATCAGCAGTATAAAGGATCCGAGATCCCTAAACAGAACAGAAGTCAACTAACCACCAAAAAGACCGGGAAAGGCCTTTCCACACAAGAGGTACTCCTAGTCAACACTCACAACACAAGAATTTACCAAGTAAATTTCTCCAAACGCACTCTAAACACAAGAATAGCTGTTAAAACAGCTTTTTGTTGAAGAATAAAGAAATTCCTGACAGAAAAGTTAGTGAAAATAATCACTACTTAGCTCAGCCAGCTCGAGACCACGTCTTCACTTGTTAGCGGCAAACGAGATCTGAGGGACTGGTAGTGGTGCATCCTGGGATATAGTAAGCTCAGCAAATAAGAGACCTTATGCCAAAGAGCGAAGTCTCTTATTGGTTATAGATTATAGGTTATCTCTTATAGGTTGATAGAGTGAATATTGACAGATTTTGGCTATTGTCAAGAAAGGTGTTGTGGGGGTTGGTGTTTGAAAATTGAGGTTCATGGGGTTACAGTTTATGTGGCATTTATGCTATGGATGTAGTTGAACCATTTAGAAGGTGGTTGGTTGGTCAATAAATGCAAGAATGTTCATTATGGTTTTTGCTTATACTGCATAGTTGTTGTGATGGCTGGATTGCTCTTCAACTGATTTTGGAAAGGAACTCTCATTTTGGTCATTATTACATACATGGGGTGGGAAATAGGGCTGTAGTTAGGCATGAGAACTTATACAAAGTTATGGTTATTAATTTAGTAGTGGGAAGGGATCACTGGATTAATTTAACCATTAGTCAATTTGCAGATTCAGTATTTATATGACAAGGTTTTTCAGGGTAATGGCAAGGTCCAGTTTGGTTTAGAGAGGTTGGTGTACACCGAATGATGTTTGGTTTACCCCCTATTCCCCCATTTTTGGGGGGGGTTGTGAGTGGTTAGGTTGCCAGAAATTTTGGTAGAAGGGAGGGGGAAATAGCCTGGTCAGACTGGTGGGAGGAGAAGTGGGACAGGCTTGCCATCTTCTGTTCCCCCTCTGGTGGTGGATGTTCATTTTAATTAGCTTGGAAAAGAAGTTGAGCAGTTGGAAGTAGTTTGAAACATAAAATAAGTGAGCGGAGGTAAGGACGCTGCTTATTGGTTGGATGTTTCATTCAATAAGTGGAAAATGAAGTAAGTGATTGGACGCTTCTTCCTAAGTAAAGTAAACGAGTGGAGGTATGGACGCTGCTTACTGGGTCAGGATGAGTGAGGTCACGATGTCCTGATTAACATTACATGGATGTTTATGCTGTGATTAATATCAGCTATAAGATGTTTCAGTTGTAATTTAATAAATATTAGTTAATAAAATTGTTTATGGAAGTTTAATAATAGTCAGCAAACATCATTCGGTGTGATGTGATTATGAAAGGGGACCGGGACAAATGAGGTTTGGTAACAAACCAATTGTCCAGGGATATCTTTGGGGGGGGGGTAGATAAATATATTAGGGAGAATTAAAAAGATAGTGAGGATGAAAGGGTTAAATGGGAATGAAGGACAACTGGGAGGAAATGAGGTAAGGACAGGGAGGGGCTTAAGTGGGTTTATTGAAGTGTAACTGGGTAGGGAAGCACATTTTGGCATGAACTTGCTACCCACCCTCCCTCCCATTCGGATGTGTAGTGGAGATTGTGGTTATTTTATTAGTCTGGGTAGGGAGGAGAAGTGGGACAGGCTTGCCCTCTTCTGTTCCCTCTCTGGTGTTGGATGTTCATTTCAATGAGTTTGGAAAGGAAGGTGAGCAGATGGAAGTGGCTTGATACATAAAATAAGTGAGCGGAGGTAAGGACACTGCTTATTGGTTGGGTGTTTAATTCAATAAGTGGTAAATGAAGTGAATGATAGGATGCTGCTTCATAAGTAAAGTAAGCGAGTGGATGTATGGACGCTGCTCACTGGGTCAGGATGAGCATGGTCACACTGTCCTGATTAACATTACATGGGTGTTTATGCTGTGATTAAAATCAGCTAGACAATGTTTCAGTTGTAATTTAATAAATATTGGTTAACAAAGTTGTTTATGGAAGCTTAATACATTTTGTTAAACATAATTCGGTGTGATGTGGTTATTGAAGGGGAGTGGAACAAATAGTTCTTCCAACAGCACATCTTGAAAGTTAATTGTGACATCATGCAAAATCAGTTCTGACTAGTAGGGCTTCTAAACAGACGTCTAAAAACAGAACGTAATAATTCTATAGTACCAATTCAAGTATTGAGCAACATAACCTCTGTCATTAAAACAATGCACCAGACAGACCAAAGCTTACAGAGACTATTAAATTCAGTTATGTTAATTTGGTAGAGTTGTTTCTTATCATCCTGTTTAGAAGTCATACCTCTCAACCTGTCAGCACAAGAAATCTGGACAAAGCCAGAAAAATTGGGGGGACAAAGGCCCAAAAATAGGGACAGGTTTTAAATATTGCTTCTATAAATTTAGAAAGTTGTTAGAATGACTGATTTTACATTATTCTATATTTTCTGGAGGATATGAAGTCTGAAATGCTCCCATTATTTAATATTATTTAGTGGCTTCAATCCTCAATGGTTTGCCAGAAAATCACAAATTTTATGAGGAATTGATCAAAAGTAAGAGGCAAAAATCTTGTCACTTTGTGAAAATCTGGACAGTTGAAAGGTATGGTCAGACCGGATGTGTTGTATACCATGAAGCAGCAGACAAGCACTCCTCTAACTGACACATTCCCTGTTTGAGTAAATTTATTGTTAATCTGGTTTCACCCTGTATCAGGGTTATACCCAGCATAAAACTATACATTTTCCAGGATCACCTGTTGGTAAACCAATCAAAAGGAATGCATGGTAAGACAAAGAGATGTACAGCTGAAAAGGGTAATAAAGTTAATGCAACTATTCCAGACTAGTAAGTCTCATTAGTAAAAACAGTTTCCAGAAGGACAGGAATGACATTAACTTTCTTTTTTACATAGATGGATTTTTTTTTTTTTAAGATGGTTAAAACACTTTTTCCCCCAGAGTCTCTTTTTAGTGATGACTGCCAAGCTTTGCACTGACTAAAAGACATGCTCAGAGTCTTTGATCTTCCAAACTGATACAGGTGAAATCAAATCCAAGACTACAGTCTGTTTCAATTAGCAGCTCACTGGAAAAAAAGATTTTGTTGTTTCGGGGCTTGTTGAATGATCTAAGTGCTTAGATTAGTACATAAAGAACAAAGGAAGTAGTTGGGGTAAGACCGGACAAATCTGAAGAGCACCGATATATAGATAAATTAATTTGGATTGAACACCCAGTATTATGATGCAAAACAGATTCAGAAAATACTATTTTTAAATCATTACTTTCGCTAGAAAAAAAAAAGATTCAAATGATCTAAGTACTTTAGTCCACCTTTATTTATTTTTTTTTTCAAGCCTCATAAGGTAAGCTCTTTTGTGTTTCTACAATAAACTGTTACACACTTGACAAAAATCATTTTGATTGTAGTTTAAAATGAAACACTGAAGCTATTGTTGAATGTCATTTAGAAATATTATATTATGTGTGAATATTCAAAAAAAAAAACAAAGTACAAAATAATCTGTTGAATCTAAACTGCATTTAACTGACAAGGAAGTACTTCTTTTTCTTCTGTTATAGAATGTTGAACATTTCTATAACCAAAACTTAACTAGAAAGGAAAAAAAATGGCTGTCTAACATGAGTATAATGAAAGACAAATGATCCCAAGAAGCATTTTCCTCTTCAGCAAAATGGTGTTGATTATTGTCTGCCAAATTGAAGGAAATTACTTAGCTAGCATGGGTCACTAATGAATTATTTTCACAGTAACATCTTTCATTCAATTTTACATTAAATACAAACATACTTCTGGAAATCAGTTCAGCTCTGATAAGATGAAACCCATTCTCTCAGTGTATTATTGCTTCTACAAATCTAACAACCGTGTTTTCATTGTGTTTCCTCAACACACTACAACCCAGTGACAAGATCTAAGAGCAGGGTTAATTGATACCTGATTTAAGGCGTGCAGTCCTGTGTTAAAGAATGTGTATTACAGTGATTTGTCATACATCCTGTCTTCCTTTCCTGCTTTACCATCTATCAGTTAAGTGTCCTTGACTATAGCTGAACAGAGTAGTCTTCTTCAGAACTGTGTTCTGTTTTATCAGAAGAAAGCACTAAGCTTTTTTAATAAGCAGTCCAGTTACCACTTTCACTTTTCAACATTTTTGGATTTGATTTTTATTTTCTAAATTTGCTGATATATTTGTTTATTTTCAACAGTTTCTTGTCACTGGCTGTTTAGACTATCCAGTGGCTCCATATTAAAATGTTGGCATTCATAATGTCAAGTGCTGGTACACCAAATAAAAAGACCAGAACTGAAGGAGATGAGCCGATTTCAAACTTTTTTTTTTTTTGCAAGGGGACAAGTCTCTTTGAACCCCTGATGTGGAAGGGCATACGCTGCCTACATCCCCACACTTATATATACCAACACCCAGATTTTCATACGTCAGAGAAAATCCAGGAAATGGCCATCATGGACTAAATATGACAGTTACCTATCTGGTTCTATAGTGTATACACATTTATTTATTGCATAACTCTTCCAAATCAGAATGCAGTCCTTTATGTTTTACAATACAGATGCTTGGTTAGTTAGGCACTTGATAGAAATAAATATAAAATGCATAATTCTATGCTGTCCTTACACGCCTAGTTCAGAAAACAATATGCTTTATTACTAAAACTGTATAAAAGAGCATATGAATATATATTGCATACATTTTTTCTGTGTGTCTTGTAAAAAACTGAAGCTGCAGAGTAAATTACTCCTTTCTTAATGTTCACAACAAACAAACTGTACTAAATTTATTAGACATGTGCATCATTCTTGCCCCAGAAACTATTAGAATTCAAAAGAAATAATTTGCATCATCTCCTTCCACAGCACTACAGATAAAAATAAAATAAATGAAAAAGAGTGGCACAGAAAAATACACATCAATAATATTTATTTATTTATTTATTTTACATTTGTTGACCGGGCTGGTCCAACTGGATATATGCCCATTTTCAAGGGAGGCCCGGGGAGAAAAGCTCTGCACATCAGAATAGTATTTACAAACCACAGGTACATTACCAAGTTTTGGCAATTATAACACTTCATTACATTTTAGCTTATGAGTAAGAAAAAAACATTCCTAATTACATAACAAGTATGGGTATACATACAAAAATATATAAAAGTAAGTAAAATAGAGCACTATTAAACTAATAAGTTACACACACATTATTGTTAGTAAAAGATTAATGAGTTTGTGCGGGTAAGAAGGGTAGGCTGCATTAGTGTTTTACCATCCCTTGAAATGCACTCTGAACACCCCTAAAGACTTCATTTAATCATGATATGCCTTTGATACAGCAGCATTAAATCATGCGTGTGGTTTTCCAGAAAACAAAAGGATCAATTCAGAGTGTGTGTGTGTGTGTGTGTGTGTGTGTGTGTGTGTGTGTGTGTGTGTGTGTGTGTGTGTGTGTGCGCACGTATATATATATATATATATATATACCTTATATATATAAACCTTGGTTGGTACCCCTGGTAGACCAATAGTGGCAGGTAGAGGCTCACTGACTGAACCACTTTCTGAATACCTGGAATATAGGTTAAAGCCACTTTTGAACCAAGTCAGGGCACGTATCAAAGATACCACTGAATTTCTATCTTTAATGGGGGACTTACAAGTACCCGTACAAGCATATTTAGGGACTCTAGATGTACAGTCTCTATATACCAGTATCCCACACCAGGGTGGTATTAGAGCTGTACAGTATTGGTTGCTGCAAGCTGGTGTTTATACCAGGGAAGATATGGATTTTATTATTAACATCTTAACTTTGGTATTAGAACATAATGTCTTCAGTTTCCAGGGTCAATGGTATCTCCAAAGCAAAGGAACAGCTATGGGGGCGACTTTTGCCCCTACATATGCAGATCTGTTTATGGGCTTTTTCGAGGCCCAATATATTTATCAGGATGATTTTGCTTTCAAGAAACAGCTACTGATGTGGAGGAGATACCTAGATGACTGCTGGGTTGTGTGGAATGGGACTGAGGGGGATTGGAGTGTTTTTGTCCAATATCTTAATAGGAATATGTTTGGGATAAATTTTACAGGTAAAATACACCTGTTTACAGTCGATTTCCTTGATGTACATGTCACTAAAACATTAGATGGCACAATAGCTACAACAATACATAGGAAACCGTTCTCAAAAAATTCCTTACTATTGGCCAATAGTTGTCATCCTCCACATATTATTAATAACATCCCCACAGCCCAATTCCAACGAATCAGAAGAATTTGTTCCTCTGATGAAGAATATGATAATCAAGCAGCAGTCTTAAAACAGAGATTCCTGGATCGTGGATATCATGAATCAAAGTTAAATACAGCTTATTCAAAAAGTAGAGAGTTGAATAGAACTGTGCTGTTAGAATCCAAACATGGTGACACTATGAATGATAAACCTGCAGTTAGATTTATCACAAGCTATGGGAGTAATACCTATAAGATTAAAGAAATTATTTCCAAGTATTGGTACATCTTTACAAGTGACTCCTTTTTTTCAAATATTATATCTGACAAATGTAATTTTGGCTATAGACGGGGCAAGACCTTGGGGCAATGTTTCTCAGGTTTTAAGAATGAAGCTCCTAGCCATAAGCAGATGTCAGTTGGGCGTCCAGGATGTACTTTTTGTGGTAACTGCAGGTATTGCAAATTGGTGTCCAAAACTTCTTCTTTTACATCGGTTAACACCAGCAAAGTTTATGACATCAGACATCATATAAAATGCAGTAGTTCTTGGGTCATTTATATGGCTGTTTGCAAATGTGGTGCATTCTATGTAGGACAAACGTCCTGCAGTTTTAAACAAAGAATTGCACTTCACATTAGTGATATCAAATGCAAACGAGAACGGAGTGCTTTATATAAGCACACTATACAACATGCAGCTTCCCATTTTATTTTTGTGGGGATTGATACGTTAAAAATAAATGAAGCTAATGAAGCTTTACGACATCAGCTTTTAACTAACATGGAACGTAGGTGGATTGTCAATCTTGGAGCATTATTTAAACCAGGGCTTAATGATCACTGGTGAGCATATGAGTTATAATCTATCTGGTTATGTAATGGTATGCATGTGTATATTTATATGCATTTATTTGTGTATATATATATATATATATATATATATATATATATGTACATACATGTGTTTATAATTACATATGCATGAGTTCTTTATGTATATGGTAATATGCTGCTGAGTAAAAGCAATATAATAGTTGTTGGATATTGAGTAATTGGGGTTTTGGTTGTGTGAACAATATGGTGTGTATTATTTTTTAGTCACATTATTAGTCTTTGTATAAATGGTTAGGATAGGGTCATATAATTATATGTATAAAATTTTTTTAAGCAGGTCATTTTTTGTTTAAATTATAGGTTTTACTATATGTATGTGATTGCCGTATTATAGATACACTGTGGAACATTATTAGGAGGCGGGGTATATTACCGCTATAAATATACGTGATGATACGTTATTCTGCACTCACTGATGACGCTCTTAGTAGCGAAACCGGTTTGGGGATTGTGCATTTCACAATAAAAGCTTATATCTAAGCTACGTGCTGCTCGTGTCTCCTGTTTTGTGCTGGAACTGTTTTTGGTGCTTTTTATATATATATATATATATATATATATATATATATATATATATATATATATATATATATATATACCTATCTATATCTATATATCTATATCTATCTATCTAGATAGATAACAAGTGGAGGTTCTAGTAGGTGAATGCCAAACAAGTAGGGCAAACAGGGCAGAAATTAGAAAATTTTGAAACAGACCAGTGACTTGTTCTAACTATCGGATATATAAACTAGGAGAGCAATAGGAAGGCTGTTAATTAGAATTTAGCAGATTGGGGGATTGGGGGATTGGTCCCAGTAAACCAGCATACCTGAATATAAATATAGGAGTCAGTTATTTAACCATGCTATATAAGTTTAGGGTACTTTCAAGATAGTAGAAGTTATTATGGAGCCAAGAAGAGTCTGGACGACTTGTGTTAGGAGTTTATTACTAAGGAGAGACTATCAAGAGACTGGGGCAATTAACTTTGAGGTACGAATACCAAGCGAGAGAATCATATTTGCCCATGGAAGTCCTGGAAGCACAGTATCTGGAAGATACCTGTATTGAACCAGAGTCAGTGTCAGAGTCTTGGAGGTGAGAAATGTTAAACATGTTTGAATAGTAGCAAACTTTGCCATGATTTTTGGGTTGTTGTTTTGCATTTTCAGAAGACTGTTTGTATAAAAGAGTGTTTAATGGGCTTACAAAGGAAGCAATTCAGAAAGATTCTTAGCTTTAAAGGAAACTCTTTGCGTCTATGTTGATTGTTATTGGACAGGAACTGAACTGCTTTTCAATCTGTTGCCAGTTTTACCTTTGGTTGCTTTTCTGGTGAAAGGTACCCTATTTTGTGTTATTTTAATAAAATGTTATTGCTTCTAAAGAAAGCAGGTGTGTTCCCTGCCTGAAAATTTCAAATTTGGCAGAGAATGTGTGCAGCCAAAGCTTTTTCAATCCCAGCTACCACTGCCAGTGAGTTTTTTTCTACATCAGACACAAAGCTTTGGGTGCTGGTGATTTTCTACAGATTTGTCAGGTTATATCACATATTCTAATGACCCATGATGAATATAGTTGTATAGTTTCTTCAGATGATCACTTTAGATGCTAAAGGGATGGCGGAGCAGCCAAGTCAATGACACCACAGAAAACAGTGTCCCCACTGAAACCCCCTAAACAATGCTGAAGATCTGAAAGCCTGCCATTAAAAGGATAGCCAATGAGGAGGGCTGTGATCACACAAGATGGGCAAAGACTTTAGCAGCACACTCCTCCATGCATAGATGGACATTTTAGTTCAGGCTGTAATGACTGATATGGTAAAGAAAAATGTATTAGTAAAAATAAGCATCATCTCAGACTCTCAGACTCTTAAATTTCTTGAGTGGACCTTCTCTGCAGGTAAGGTGGCCATCGTTAGGGCTCAATTATATGAATTAAAATATATTGTGAAATTTTGGCTAGACTCTGAAAGGGTGAATAGTTAAGAAGCTATGATGGAAATTCTAGTAACAGATCAATTTAAAAGAGCGTTGTCAGTAGTCATTAAAAGGGGTCTATATTAGAACACCGAACGTTCAAAATGTCGAGTGTTCTAATATCGACCCATTTTCAGCAAACGCTGAAAATATCGGAAAAACAGAAAACCAAATTTTTTCCTAGGGAAAGAATTTGGTTGCCCATTTCTGTTGCTTCGGTATTTTCAGCGCTGTGGTGGAAAGTTATGGGTCAGGTTCAGGTAAGTGTGCGATTTTGTGGACGTGAGGGTTAGGGCAGGTTAGGTGAGTTTGGGTTAGGGTGCGGGTCAGGTAAGTGTGCGATTGTGTGGACGTGAGGGTTAGGATGGGGTGACTGTGCGATAGTGATAGACCTTAGGGTTAGGGTTTGGGTTAAGGTAAGTGGATAGTTAGTGGTGTATGTATAGTTTAGCGTAGGGTTAGGTGTAAGAGTTTAGGTGTATGTGTGTGGATTGCTGTTTGTTTGGTGTGCTTGTGTTGTGTGTATGTGTTTTGGAGCAGCAATTTATTTCCCTAGGAAAAAATTCTCGGTTCTGAATGTTCGATGTTTTAAATTTTCGATTCATAGGGTTCGATATTAGTACACTCGAAATTCTGAATGTTCAGTGTTCTAATATAGACCCATTAAAAGTTGGGTGTGTCAAGCAGACCCACAAAGTGCCAAAAGCTTTGTGAATTTAGTAGAGAGGATTTTGTGCTATAGAAGTGTGTATAATGACGTAATTGATACATTAACTGAGAAAACAGTAACTAAGGGTAAAGGGCCCATGTCTTCCATAATCTGTCTTGTTGTAGAAGGAGAGGGCATGCACATTGTTAAGTACTGTGGATGAGAAACCAAAGCAGAGACTCCTAAGTAGGCAACTAAGGAGGTGGGGAGAGTGAAGAGGTTATGGAATGTGATCAGGTAATAGCTCACTTGGTTGGATCCACCCTCTATTGCTATACTATACTACCACAATGTTGATGAAATGTATAATTAGAGGAGATGGGCAAGAGCTCTAGGGCTTGCTTGACTCTGGTAGTGACAGCACTTTGGAAAAAAATATATATATATTTACAAGAAAAAGGTTCATTCACTAAAGGCTGTCAAGGGAGTATGCATTCCTGAGGAAAAGAGATTGTATCAGATTACTCAAGCAGAAGCACAAACTCATTTTGGAAAAGTCTTACACCTAATAGCTATATTGTCCTTTCTTAACCATGATATAATCATTGGGAAATACTTTTCCTTTTTAAAACACCTATGGAAGCAGTGGGAAGTAGATAACAGAAAGTAGTCATGTATAGTTCCTATCATGAAGAGAAAATCGACACAGTACACCAATTAACAGGGTAGACATACTACACCTAGCCTAAAAAGAGGTGTAGATAGAGGGCAGCTGAGACCAGGACTGATGTTAGAAGGTCCAGGCCAGACCAAAGTATAGATAAGTTTGTCTAAAGAGAGAAACTTCTGTCCATGTAATAGTAAGGCACTCAACAAGGATGGGGGCAGAAATGATCTAAAGAGGTGATAAGGTCCCAAAAATATAAAGTAGAGCTTCAGTCACAAGATGATATTAGGATAAAAATGAGTCTTATGGGTAAAAGGCAACTATGTAAGGCTTACTACAGCATTGAATTAATTGTATTCCCTTGGGAGGAGTGAAGCAGTGAACTATCAATACCTATCATGTCTGGAGAGGAATCAAAACCTTCTACAGCTTGAGAAATAAGAGGAGAAGAGAGTCTCATTTTTTTTCTCTAGGTTGGTTGACTAAGCTTTACAATGGCCCAGTGGGAAGATGAGGCATTAACCCTTTCTAGAAAAAAGATATATGTCAGGGTAGTAGCGGAAGACATGCCTGATGAGTTTTTACTGGCTTATTGCTATTTTGAGATAAGGAATGACATCTCTATGGTAGTTAAGGAGAGAGTGAAGATTGTCCAGTAGCTATAGTTATATGTTTGGAATTTATATATATATATATATATATATATATATATATATATATATATATATATATATATATATATATGAATACAACTGGGGTAAAGGTCCTAGATAGATTTTAATTATCAGATGGTATGAACATTGAAAATGTCTGTGTCCTGAATGTCAACAGACACACCTTAATTTATTTATTTTAGTCCTGCTAGGGTACTGGCCTCTTTTCAGTGGAGACTTAAGATGGTATTTATACTTTTTGGGGAAATGTGTAAAAGACACTGGAGACTTCTCCAATCATCTTTGCTGTGAATGGGACCTATTTTTAGGAGCACTTCCTGTTTCTGTTCCAGGTCCAGAGGAGGCCAGGAGAAATTGGAAGGCAGATGGAGAGAGAAGGAGATTATGTAGCGATGTAAGAAATGGAGGAAAGCAAATATCAAGACTGGCTAATGTGTGCCAGTATTCTGAGGAAATGTTCCAAAGAAATCTGTTTGATGGATATGAGTCAGCAAATTTTGGATGTATAATTACAATCCTCCAGTCAGAAGGATTGTGGGATGATTTACTTAAAAAAATGGTTATGCACAGTAAGACAGAAAATGAAGGAGATTTTTCCTAGGGGGACATTATGGAGAAAATACAAAATGATGATAGCAAGACAATCCTAAAGAATAGTGGTGAGATGAAAAAAAAAAACATTTGCAGAAAAAGTAAAAGAGGGCGGAAGGGGAGTAGCAGAAAAGAAGGCAGAAGAAAATGAAAAACAGAAGTACATAGTAAGGATTCAAAGTAAAGAAGACAAAGAACTGGACAGGTATGAAGTGTAGGACAATTTAATAGCTCTGGGTCTAAACGCACATGAGGTAAGAGCATTTATTCTTATTAACAAAGAGACATTTTGTGACATTATATTTAAAATTGTTTTTCAATGGAAAATTTTCTTGGATAATATGAGAAAAGAATGACTGTAACCCACAAAAGCTTTATGTCATAAAATTATTTAACAGGGAAACAAAAAAGAAAATTCATGTACAATTTTGAACAGAGGTAGAAAGAAAGACTTTGAAAAAAACATTTGAAAACTTTATGAAAAAAAGTCCTGGACATAGCAAAAGTTTATGACAAAAGGGGTTTAAGGAGCCCAGGCTTGGATTGTATTATTGTGTTAAAAATAGAAAGAGAAAAAAAATATGCATATACCAAGCATGGTAAATGTTGAGGGGAATAGGGGTGTCATAAAATTAAAATACTGGGAACAGCCCAAAACATGTTTTTTTTTTTTTTTTGTGGAAGCAAAGACATTTGCTAAGTAATTTTGACAATGTGACAAAATCAAATATTATATTTGTGAGGAAATGGGACATAATGCAAAACATGTAAATTTGAATGTTATATATTTATGGATGTATTGCAGAAATGAAAATAAGAGTAACGAAAAATAAAAAGAAAGAGAATAAAATAAACAAATATAAGAATTTTTAGAAGTAGTAGAAACAGAAGAAAAATAGATGGGAAAAATAATAAAGAGGGCATAGAAGTAGGTTCTGAAATAAGTGATGAAGAAAAGATTAATTAGGAGGTAGTAAAAGAAGAATAAAGGAATTCTGTTGGTTAAAGGGTAAAAGACAGATAAACATGATTTGAAGGGATAAGTACAAAAGAAAAAGAAACGAAAAGGATGAAAAAGAATCTATACAGGTAATGATTGGGGGATTGGTATAATGTTTAAGACGTCTGATTAACAAACACAAAGTGCAGTGTATGATTCTCACCTTTGGAAGGGAAACTGGATAAGCTTAGAATGGCCTATTAAGAAAGCTAGCCTAGTAGTTAGCTATGAATTTATGAAACCATGAATCAAAGTGAAAATTAAAATTTTAAAGTGCTTTCTATAAATGTGAATTGTATTAAAAATATAGTAAGAGGAGTAAGGATTTTGGAGTGCTGTACTACATGTGATGCAGTTGTAATTATATTAGAAGACACACAATTTTTAACAAATGAAGAAAGATTATAAACAGAGACACTATAGGAAGGAAAATAACATGGAATTTGGGAAAGGAGAGATGTTCTGAATAGCCATATTCTGCAGAAATACAGCAATGATATTAGATATAACTTTAGCAGAAACGGGAAGATTAACTATTGTAGATTAAAAACAGTAAGAATAAGTATACAGAATTATAACACTATACACTAATACTAATTGTAAAGAAAGGAAAGCTTATTTCAGCAGATTTAGACTATAGTGATAAATAATATAAATAGTATAATAACAGGAGACTTGTTATTTAAGAAGCAAACATAAAAAGAAAGGAAATAATATAAGAAACATGTTAGAAGTTATAAGATATGGTAAGTTAAAACTCTGGGACAAAAAAATCATGGACTTACAAAAGGGGTATTAATAAAACTGAACTGGATTATTTTACACTATTAGAAAACTTAGTTATAGGAGAAAGGGAGGTAGTTGAAAAAGGATTTTCTGATCATCTTGCAATATGGCTGGAGATAAGGGAAAACAAGGAACATGTAACAATATGCAAAAGAATAAAAAGAATAAATGAGAAAGCATGGAATGAAAAAGGAAAAAGATTAGTAATATAGTTATGGAAAGATCATATTACTATGAGAACATTTTATAAAAATTGATCTGAATGGTGGATGATATGTAAGGAAAAAATATAAAAATGTTTTTTTTTCTTTTATAGTAGCAATATCTTCTTCTTCTTTCGGCTGCTCCTGTTAGGGGTCGCCACAGCGGATCAACTGTTTCCATTTCTTCTTGTCCTCTGCATCTTGCTCTGGCACACCAACCACCTGCATGTCCTCTCTTACCCGATCCATAAACCTTATATTAGGCCTTCGTCTTTTCCTGTTACCTGGCAGCTTCATACTTAGCATTTTTTCCCAATATACTCTGCATCCCTCCTCAGCACATGTCCAAACCAATGTAATCTTGCCTCTCTGACTTTGTCTCCAAACCTTCTAACCTGGGCTGACCCTCTAATATACTAATTTCTAATCCTGCCAACCTCATCACACCCAGTGCAAATCTTAACATCTTCAACTCTGCCATATTAAGCCCTGACTCCTGCCTTTTTATCAATGCCACCGTCTCCAACCCATATAACATAGTTGGTCTCACTACCCTCTTGTAGACCTTCCCTTTCACTCTTACTGGTACTCATCTGGCACAAATCACTGCTGACACTCTTCTTCACCCACTCCATCCTGCCTGTACTCTCTTCTTCATCTCTCTTCCACACTCACCAATACTCTGAACTGTTGATCCCAAGTATTTAAACTCATCCACCTTCACCACCTATACTCCCTGCATCCTCACCATTCCTCTATCCTCCCTCTCATTCACACACACATATTCTGTCTTAGCCCTGCTGTCCTTCATTTCTCTTTTCTCTAGAGCATATCTCCACCTCTCCAGGGTCTTCTCCACCTGTTCCCTACTCTCACTACAGATCATAATGTCATCTGCAAACATCATAGTCCACGGGGACTCCTGTCTGATCTTGTCTGTAAACCTGTCCATCACCATTGCAAATAAGAAAGGGCTCAGAGCTGATCCTTGATGTAATCCCACCTCCACCTTAAATGCATCCATCACTCCCACCGCAGACCTCACCACTGTCACACTACCTTCGTACATATCCTGTACCTCTCTTACATACTTCTCTGACACTCCTGACTTCCCCATACAATACCACAACTCCTCTCTAGGCACCCTGTCATATGCTTTCTCTAAGTCCACAAAGATACAATGCAACTCCTTCTGACCTTCTCTGTACTTCTCCATCAACACTCTCAGAGCAAACATCACATCTGTAGTGCTCTTTCCTGGCATGAAACCATACTGCTGATCACTAATAATCACCTCCCTTCTTAACCTAGCTTCCACTACTCTTTCCCATAACTTCATGCTGTGACTTGATCAGTTTTATCTCTCTGTAGTTACTACAGCTCTGCACATCACCCTTATTCATAAAAATCGGTACCAAAACACTTTTTCTACATTGCTCAGGCATCCTCTCACTTTCCAAGATTTCATTAAAGAATCTAGTTAAAAACGTCACTGCCATTTCAACTAAACACCACCATGCTTCCACAGGTATGTCATCTGGACCAACAGCCTTTCCATTCTTCATCCTCTTCATAGCTATCCTTACTTCCTCCTTGCTAATCCACTGCACTTCATGATTCACTATCCGCACATCATCCAACCTTCTCTTTCACTCATTCTTTTTCATTCATCAGCCCCTCAAAGTACTCTTTCCATCTGCTCAACACACTCTCCTCACTTGTGAGTATGTTTCCTTCAATATCCTTTATCACCCTTACCTGCTGCACATATTTACTAGCTCAGTCTCTCTGTCTAGCCAATCGGTACAGGTCCTTTTCTGCCTCCTTAGTGTCCAACCTTTCATACAACTCTTCATACACCTTACCTTTAGCCTTCTCTCTTTGCCATGCACCTCGTCTCCTTATACTCTTGTCTACTTTCTTCATCTCTCTGATAATCCCACTTCTTCTTCGCCAACCTCTTTCTCTGTATACTCTCCTGTACTTCTTCATTCCACCACCAGGTCTTCTTGTCCTCCTTCCTCCTTCCTCTTTCCAGATGTCACACCAAGCACCTTTCTAGCCATCTCTCTTACTAGCTGTGCTGTAGTTACCCAGCTATTTGGTATCTATTCACTGCCACCCAGTGCCTGTCTTAACTTTTCCCTGAACTCCACCTCACAATCACCCTTTTTTAATTTCCACCATTTGATCCTTGGTGCTGCCCTCACACTCATCCTCCTCTTCTTGATCAACAATGTCATCCTACAAACCGCCATCCTGTGCTGCCTAACTACACTTTCCCCTGCCACCACTTTACAGTCTCTAATCTCCTTCAGACTGGCCCTTCTACATAAGATATAATCCACCTGTGTGCATCTTCTTCCACTCTTGTATGTCACCCTATGCTCCTCCCTCTTGTTAAAATACATATTCATCACAGCCATGTCCATCCTTTTCTCAAAATCCACTACCATCTGACCTTCTGCATTCCTTTGCTTAACACCATACCTACCCATCACTTCCTCATCCCCTCTGTTCCCTTCACCAACATGCCCATTGAAATCTGCTCCAATCACCAGTCTCTCACCCTTGGGTACAGTCATCATTACTTCATCCAATTCACTCCAAAATTTTCTTTCTCATCCATCGCACACCCAACTTGTGGAGCATATGCACTAACAACATTCATCATTACACCATCAATTTCCAGCTTCATAAACATCACTCTATCCAACACTCTTTTCACCTCCAAAACACTCTTAGCATACTGTTCTTTCAGGATAACCCCTACACTATTTCTCCTCCCATCCACACCATGATAAAACAATTTGAACCCACCTCCGATACATCTAGCCTTGCTCCCCTTCCATCTGATCTCTTGCACACACAATATACTAACCTTCCTTTGGTCCATCGTATCAGCTAGCTCCCTCCCTATACCAGTCATGCTGCCAACATTCAAAGTTCCGACCCTCACTATCACAGACCTAGCCTTTACCTGCCTTCGGGCATGCCTTCCCCCTCTTCTACTACTTCGGCCAACAGTAACCCAATTTCCACCAGTAGCAATATGATGTGAGAAATGTAGAGAAAGAAAAATATAAAAGAATATATAATTATGCATTGGAAGATTTAGAACATAATGATAGAAAGTAATTTGACAAAGAAAAAGAATTATATGAAAGAATTCAAGAAAAAATATAAGAATTGTTATATAAGCAAATATATTTTACAAGTAAAAAGAGAATTATTGAGTTACTTAACCAGATTAGTAAAGGAAGATGGTAGTGTAATGTAGAGAGAAATAAAAATAATGTTAAATAAGAAATAGAAAGAACTCATGAAAAGATTATGAATAGTGTATTACAATATGTACAATAAATGTTTAAAGAAACAAAGAAGTTGGTAAAAAACATGGAAAGTAAAAAGTTAAAAGAAAAAGAGAATAAAGAGTTGGAAAAGGTGATTTGTTTAAACGAGCTAGATAAAGTATTGGGACAGGTAAATATAGATTTGGCTGCAGGACTAGATGGAATAGAGTATGAAATGTATAAAAATTGAAGGGATTGGAAAAAAATATTTTTAAAGATTTTGAATGAATGGTTAAATGAAGGATTTATCTATAAAGAATTATGTAGTAGACTACGTAAATTTATATGGATGAAGGAAGATAGAAGACAATTAAAATCTGGAGATTGATACCATTGAATAATAATGATTTTAAGACTTTTATGAAAATAAAACAAAAGATTTGAATCTAAAATGGAGAATATTATAGAAAATAGTATGTGTAGTATAAAGGGGAAGGGCGGTCAAGAATTATTCATGATAGAGGAATTTTGAATGATATTATGTACAGAAAAGAAGATGTGAGAATCATGATAGGAGTGCTTAACAAGGCATTTGATGCACTTAGATTTGAAGTCTTCTGGGCAGTAATGAAAAAATATAAGTGTGAAAGTTAGGAAATTATGTATGTCAGCATATAATAATAATAAAGTAAAAATATTGGTAAATAGTTGGTTAAGCCAAGAGGTACAGATGAAGAGTGGTGCAAGGCAGGTATGTCCAGTGAGGTGTATATTCTTTGCATTACTTATGAATGTGATAGTATGTGAAATAAATCGCAAAATGAAGGAGGTGGGGTATATAACACCTGAAGAGTTAAGAATTCCAGTTCTGTTAAAGTATGCAGATGATATAATAATTGCAAAAAAATGGATAAAAGAAGTAATAATTTGCAAAAACAAGTGGCTAGAGATGATAGAGATGGCATTAAATAAAAACAAAGGTAGAGTTTTAGGTGATATAGTAAAGATAAGGTTATATATTTTGCAATTAATTCAATTTATTTGTTAGGCATAAAATCTGGGAATAAAGATATAAGTATAATTCAGTGGAGAAAAAGCACCACAAGAAATAAAACAACCCAGTCTTTTCTGGAGACCATATAAATTATCATTAAGAAAAAAAGGCTTATTTGATAAATTCAGTACTGGTGGGGAAACTAACATGCTTGGCAAGTGTATTTCTGTTGCCAACAGCATTTGAAAAAGAATTATTGCAGATAACGTTTTCACGTATATGGGTTTCTAGATTAAATCCATTAAAACAGGAGTTTCATATGTAAATAAAGAAGAACGAGGTTTAGGGTTAATTAACCCAGTGGTGTATGCTGCTTCATTAAATTTGTACAGTGTTAAAGTAAATAAAAGCAAAAAAATATTTTATTTATTTATATATATTAGCAAAACTGTACAAATATAAGTATGATAAATTTTGGGGTATGGTAAAAAAGAGTAAATGAGAAAAAGAGTGTATAAATAAGGAAATAAAATATTACCAAGTAAAAAACATTTTTCTGGAAAATATAAACTGATGATATAGAAAAAGATAGAAAAGTATGGAATAAGAATATAATGATAAAACATTACTATGGAAAATCTAACAGATGAAAAAATAAAGCTATACAAATAAGAAGCAAATGGTGTAATCAGAAAGTAGAATGAGAATATTTTTGTGGAGGCTGGTAAAAGATAAATTGCCAGTTAAAGGAAATATGCCATATAAAAAGAAATGTAATAGAATCTGTTTACATTGTTAAAAAGAAGAAACCAGGGAGCACTTGTTTTTGAAATGTAAATGAGTAAAAAAGTTATGAGGAAAACTATGCAGAGATTTTGTTTCAAAGATATAAAAGAAGTGGCTAAAACAATATGATTAAATACTCATATAAGAATAGAAATAAAGACTATGTTAAAAAATAGATAAAAAGTTATTTTATGTTATATGGAATGAATGAATAAAGAAAATTATTTTAAATGGTAAATGTATTTTTGCAACAATGTTAAGAAAATCAGACAGTAGTTATGGAAAAAGGCGTGGGGAGCTAACAGGGACGAAACGTTAGATGTGTAAACAGATTTATGTATCTATATATTTGTACATTTGTAAATACTGTATGTAAATATGTTGTAAACAAACAAGAGTTCTTTTTAGTATATAAATAAAGGACCCCTCTCTTTTCGATGGGTGCTGTGGGATTATTTGAATCCACCTGAGCTACCAACAGCTCAAGCAGATGGGACCTTGGCTTAATGTCTCACCTGAAGGAAGACACACTCAAGAGTACAGCACCTCACCTTGCACCGTAGTGTCATAAATCCATCTGCCTGGTGCAGGAATATAGCCTACAGCCTTGAATTGCATTTATGTGGTCTGTATGCAGTGATTTTAACTCATGGACTTTTGAATTAAACCTGTTTTTACAACAGCACCTCGTGTGTTTCCAGTCTTGAGGTACATTTTGTGTGGACCTACAGCCTTCTGCACCCAAGATGAGTTTGCTACCTGTTGCTTTTTGAAATCCTTTGATTCCTAGGCCCACAGTGGAAGTTCCCTTTGAAAAGACTGCAATGGATATTGTGGGACCATTATTCAGATCTATCAGTGGACATCAGTTTATACTGGTAGTGTTAGACAAAGCCATCCAGTTCCCAGAAGCTATTCCACTCAGGAAAACTAATCCCAGTACAATCACTAAGGAATAAGTTTAGCTGTTCTCCTGGTTGGTGATACATAAGGAAATTCTAATGGACCAGGGTACAACTTTCACATTTAAGGTCATGAAGTATCTGTGCCAGAGTCTTTGGGTTAAACATCTAGGGACTTCAGTGTATTATCCCCAAACAGATAAGTTAGTGATTTAATGGAATCTTATAAACAATGTTCAGAAAAGTAATTGAAAGGGAAGAGAAAGACTGGAACAAATTACAACCTAACTTAAAATACTTAGTCTGAAATGTACCTCAGGCTTCTATGGGGTTCAGCCACTTTAAGGTATCCTACGCTAGATAATCCCTAGGACTTCTGGACATAGAAAAAGAAATATGGAAGGAAAAGAATACATCTGAAAATACCTTTAAAAATGTATTTTATGCATCTACAGGAAAGCCTAAAGATACAGACATTCATTGTGCAAGACCACAGGGAAAAGACTCAAGTGAACCAAAAGGAAGTTATAAACAGAAATTCACAGTATTTCTTGAAAGTGTGTGTGTGTGTGTGTGTGTGTGTGTGTGTGTGTGTGTGTGTGTGTGTGTGTGTGTGTGTGTGAGTGTGTGTGTGTGTGTGTGTGTGTGTGTGTGTGTGTGTGTGTGTGTATGCGTGCATGAATATGGTTTACCTGCTATTTGATATTGGCCAAATATAGGTAAAATTAACTTCTGTACTGTGAATATGCTTTGGTTAACAGTGCAGATGGTCAATAGTTGTGCAGTGATGGACTTCCTGGAGTTAGGAGTTAGGAAATATACCATTCCCATGGGATTCTGCAGTCTCAGAGTTTGTATATAAAATCATTATGGGGTTGGGGGGCTTGTCCTCTGCAAAAAAAACACTGTTATTTTTAGCTCTGTATGTTTCAAGGAATAACCTTGGTCTTTTGCAGAAGCATGTTGACATTTGCATTTTGACCTTAGTGTGTTGACACATTAGCCACATTGACGTAATTTTGATTTGACAAATGACACTAGATCCATATATACATATGGATCTACTTCAATTTCCAGAATGTCCTCTTCATAGAATGACAAAACATCAAGACAAGGTTGCCAAAAAGTTAATTTCACAAACACCCGGATCTCTGTAATTTAACACTAGTAAACTAACCATTTGGCCCTTGGCCACCAATGTTTTAAAATAAAATGGAAGCAAATCTAACTGACCAAAGTGGGGAGCTTCACCCCCCACACCCCCTAACTAAATATACCAACTCCGAGATCACACTATAGTGGAGAAAATGGCAAAGTTCTCATGGTGGCCAAGTGGGTAGTTTCCGGGCCTTAAATTATGGTGAAACTGGTGTTCGTAATATTAACTTTTCGGCAGCCTCATCTCGATGTTTTGTTGTTTGATGAAGTGGGGGGTTGGGAAATAGAAGTAGATCCATACGTAAATTTGTGTATGTGTGTGCATGTGTCTGTGTGTGTGTGTGTGTGTGTGTGTGTGTGTGTGTGTGTGTGTGTGTGTGTGTGTGTGTGTGTGTGTGTGTGTGTGTGTGTGTGTGTGTGTGTGTGCGTGTGTGTGTGTGTGTGTGCGTGTGTGTGTGTATGTGTGCATGTATATGTATACACACACATATATATATATATATATATATATATATATATATCAGTGGCGGCTAGTGATTTCAAATCAAAGGGGCCTGCAGGAGACAGCTGAATGGATGGGGCTAATGGGAAGGGGTGTGGCCAGCTAGAAAGGGGTGGGGCTATGCTCAAAACCACAGCAACTGGAACTTTAAATATGTTGCCCTGGGTGCTAAACCATCATTAACAGAATCAAATCAAGACAAAATGATGTGCAGAAGAAAAAAATATATATTTCAGTGCATTGGCTACATGACAGTTTACTTAATATCTAGATAGAAACAAAAAGGTTGTGAGGCATCAAAAAATAAATTACTTTTTAAATACATTACTGGAATGCGAGTCAAAATCAAGTATAAAAAAACAAGCAGCACTCAACTCAAACCACTTCTCCTTGCACTGCAGTTGTAATTATAATTTATATTCAGATTTATAAAAGTATCAAGCAACATGCTGAAAGTAGCAATCTCTGTGATACTTCCACTTGTAGAAATGTTTCTTATCCAAAAAAGACCTGCTGCCTGACAACTATCTACTTGTTTCATGGGGAAAACATGATCAAAGTAAAAAATGAACAGCAAACAAGAAACAAGCTCAAGATAAATTGTTTAAAGGATTACTGCACAGGTTATGGACCACACATGATAGATTGACATTCTGTTTTGATTACAGGTAATGCCTGCAAAGATGACTCCACGTCTCTAACAAATGTAATGAGCTTCTGAAAATACTGTAATCCTGTCCTTTATTACAAATACTGTCATATGCATTTCAATCCCTAAGGCTTATACGTTATCTAGTTATGTAAATATTCTCTGCATGGCAACAACAAAAAGGCTTTCAGTGTTAGTAATTCTTTAACACTATGCTTGTTAAAGCTTGTTTGCATCTTAAAATCTCAGACAAGCATATGTGATGGTCATTAAAGCATTGCTACTTAAACACAGAGCAACAGGGCACTGAAACAGCATGCATTTTCTGAATAATAAGAAGCATAAATCAACAGTATAAAAATATGACAGAAAACCAGAACATTCTGCAAAATCAAGGACAGATGAAAAGCCACTGTAGTACTTGTGTCTACCTTGGATGGAGGAATACTCTGCACACTTACACTGCATAACTGATCCTTGCTGTGCTTGGACACATCCAGAGTCACTACATGGGGGAGTGGGGTGCAACAAGTATGTCACAATTTCAAATGTCTCTGGCTGACAGTGATGGCTCTGACACATTTGTCATACCTCTCAACCTCAGAGCAAAACATCTGGACAAAGCCATACATAGAAGTGGGACAAAGGCCCCAAAACAAGGACAATTTTTAAATATTGCTCTTATAAACTTAGAAAGACAATATAATAGTAGTAGGTCTTGCATTAGTATGAATTTTCTGAAGGGTATGAAATCTGAAACTCAAATGTCTGTCAATATTTTCTAACTTCAGTCTTTAATGACTTGCTACTAATTTGCTAGAAAAACACAATTTTATGAAAAATGGACCAAACATGTGATGCAAAAATATAAAATTGCCACACAATACAGCTGGGAACCTGTCAAAGAAGGGACACTTTTTAATATTAGTACTGTTAACTCGAGCAGCTGACAGAATAAGAGAATCTGCATGCATTTCTGAAATAAAAGTAATCTATAAATCTGATCATTACAGTTATTTATAATTGTAAACCCTTCACGTTTTCCTCCAAAATTGCCATTTTGCAGAGAGATTATTAGGGGTAGAGCAACATTTTGAGCCAAAATCAGGGACATTTGAGAGGTTTGGATATTCCTAATTCTATAAAGTGATTTATTTGCATGTACCTCTCAATCTCTTAATGCAGGAAATCTGAACAAGGCCAAATATATTGGGGGAACATACAAACAGTACTAAAACATTTCTCTTGTATAAACTTAGACAGGTCTTGCTTTAGCATGCATTTTTCTGAAGGTTATGAAGTGTGAAACTAAATGTCTGTCATTATTTAGTGAGTTCATTCCTAAATGATTTGCCAGAAACACACAGATTTTATGAGGAACAAACCGAAAATAAGAAGCAAAAATCTATTAATTCTGCAAAAATCTGGACAGTTGAGAGGTATAGTTCAGCTGGGGTTGTCTTTGAGTTTGCCGCCCTTCCTCCCTCACAAAATCATGGTCGAATGGAGCCTCCCCCCTGCAGCCACTCCAATGTCCCATTACTTGGCTATTTCACCCCATTTACCATAAACACTGTAATGTGCATACTGCTTTACTTCTGTGATGATTTGGATTTCATTTGAAAGTTTTATTTTGCATTTTACAGCACAAATACTAATAGACATCTGCTAAACAAAGCAATGCAGTTTCACAATAAAAATAGACTTGATATTAAAACTTATATGCCCTTGAAAATCACATTCATTGAAACAGCATTGAAACCCACATTCAAAGAAAATACATTTTGCCAGTGGCAGATAAAGAATAACTTTAGGCTGTTTACAAATCATAGGCCCCTTGTACACGAAACATACATGTGTTATTTGATACACCTTCCTGATTGTATTAAATAATATTCCTTGTATAATACAGTACAGTTGTTAGAGGGCATTTTAAATGTATTGTTTTGAACATTTTTCTAGTAAACAATGAAACAAAATGCATGCACCAATAATGACAAAACTGCTCAATTCAGAACATTTCATTATAAAAGTCTACTCAAACATCTACAATCCACCAGTATCAGTAAATATGCACAATCTCTGAAGAAGTAAAAGTCATCTAAATAATTCCACATTAAAGAGATCTGTAACTAATGAAGAAGCTGCTGCTAGCAAACAACTTTATATTTCATTGTTTCATCTACAAATAAAGTGCCTGTTGCCCTGAGGAATAAATTGCCTATGTTACATTAAAAAATGATAAGCTAGTAATATTGCAATAGGGAATGGTAGGCAAATGAATAACAGGTTCATAGTTACTAGGTATCTTTGTTGAAAAGGACTGCAGCATCCACCCCGTTTACAACACAGTACAGTATCAGCAATGCATCTACATATTGTGGGAGTAGAACCCACAGCCTTCTGCATCAAAAGCAAGTACACTACCTGTTGTGCTATTAACCATGCAAGCAGACTCACCATAAGCAGCACTAAACTTTTCTTCCCCTGCAGCTCTCAGCTCCTTGTAAAATCTGCTAGACACTCAGCTGTATCTCTCAACTTTGCAGCACAAGAAATCTGGAAAAAGCCAACATTTATTTTGGGGGGAACAAAAGCCCAAAAACCAGGGACACATTTTAAACATTGCTTATATAATCTTGGAAAGTTGCTAGAATAAAATGCTGTGTTACCACCATACATTTCACTACCAAGGCTTGTACCCAGGACCATGTGCAAAACAGTCAGAGCAACATACCACTATGCCAAATCAACTGTTTTGTGAAAGAGAGGAAGACTGAAACATAAATGGCTGCCATTTAGTGAATTCAGTTATCACTATAGCTGTCAACCTCTTAGCACAAAACACCTGAACAAAGCCAATAATGGGGGAATATAGCTCCCAAACATATTCAGTGAATCCAGTTTTCACCATAGCTGTCAACCTTAGCACAAAACAACTGGATGAAGCCAGTAATGGGAGAATACAGTCCCAAAAATAGGGAGAAATTTCAAATATTCATCTTACAAACTTAGAAAATTGCTAGAAGTAACGGTTTTGTGTTACCATGTACTTTCTGAGGAATATTACATCTGAAATTCAAATGCCTGTCATTTTTAATTATTTAACATTTATTAACCAGGAAAGTCTGACTTTGAACAAAAGCCAATTTTCAGCAGAGGCCCAGGGAGAAACACTCCAGACACATGTATTTGTAACATGGGAAGACACCAGAGCACCCAGAGGAAACCCACACAAATACAGGGAGGCCATGCAGACTCCAAACAGAAGGCACCCCAGCCAAGAATCAAACCAGAGAGCCTCTAGCTGGGAGGCAACAATGCTACCACTGCACCACTGCACCATCAGCTAGTTACTGAATTAAAAATCCAGAAACCACAGATTTTATGAGGAACAGAACAGAACAAAAATATGACGCAAAAATCTGCAAAGTTTTCACATATGATGGTGGGTAGGGAATTCAGGCTCTTGCTACCTGCACCCAAGGTGCAGGGTTCAACCTGAGGTATTCTCTAACCACTACCAGATATCCTGAGTTCACTCTAGCCACCAGTACATATCAAATGGGGCATTTTACAAACAAACTACCCTTCAATCCCCAGTCCACACATAGTTCCCTGTTCATCTGCAGCAGCTTCAATCCCCAGTAGTCCTGCATAAGCAATGTAAAAAGTGTTCTTCCCAGTGACAGCAGGCTCCAGCCTGCAGATGTTGCAGTCCGGATCTCTTCCATTCTATGTGGTCATCACCGCATACAATTCTGGGCATCAGACTACAGAGATGCCTTTATAATTTCACTGGAATTGCAAAACAGATTCAAAGTGGTAATTTTATCTATGCTCAGTCAAAACCACAACAACTGGGACTTTAATTAAAGACACTGGCTGTCAGTGATTATGTCATCTTAACAGATTTTCATTGATTAAAAAAATCTAGAAAAAGCATCAGATTACACATCCTAATGCATTCTCACCTAATATGATTAACTTGGGCTTTTGATTAGGCTAAAGTATGACCATGGCAGAAAATGCTTGTGACTGTTTGACTTAATGAGTCCTACTTTGAGTACTTTCTAGGTAGCAAGAGCAGCATTCTGACAGATTATGCAACAATAACATACAATGACCCCTGTGTTCTGTATTGTAAATCAAGTAGAAAAAATAACACTTTTGTATTTTGTTAGATTATTTCAGTTGTTTAACATCTCTGTGCACACACTTACTAATTTTGGCATTCTTAAATGGGAAGGAAGAAAGAAGTAATAAAAAGTTAAACTGGAAGACGCAAGACAAATGAGTAGGCTGAATGCAGATATGGGATTGCAAACATGCATGTCCCTACCTGTATGACTCAGTACCATACAGCAAGTATTTCAAAGATTACACAACCCAAACTAAATGATGGAATTGAAAGAGAAATGGCAATGCATGATAGACTGACAGATAGTTCCTCTAACTACAACACACACTGAGGTTAAGGGGTAGTGGCCGTGGTACCCTGACATGGTCATGGTGTAGGGTACACACTGGGAGGTATCACTACAGTATGGAGCCTACACATATATGTAGTGGGATTAATTCAAGCATAACAACATAAGTATCACTACAGCAGTTCCCTTGTTATATGGCCACTGTGGTGACTAGTGCTGTATGTAGGCTGTTTTTCAGCCTGATGTTAGCATACACAAAGAACACAGTATTGCAAGTTGCACTGTCTGCTGAAGGCAATGGTGTGCTCTATTATTAGTGCTACACTCCATAATGCAGAAATTAAACTTGTTTTGTCCACTTGTCTCCACCATCACTGCTGCTCTGAATTGAGTCAGTTAAGTCCTTAGCTAATGGTGCCATATGCCACATAAACTGAAGTTTGGTCAATGCAGACATCCCTGACCATGTCCAAATATAGTCTCAAGTATTTCTGTAAAGATAACTAAAACATTTCCTGAGCAATGTATTCGTTATAATCATGCTTTGGGTTTTTCCTGATCTTATCAGCCAACTGATAGTTATAAAACTACATGCTGCCTGTATTAAAAGATTTATAAAGTATAGGGCATCAAAAATGATGAAATAATTGTTGGCAAATTATGTAGACCCAAATTAGAGTAAGGAATAATAATAGAGGTTTCCTAAAATGGTGTACATTTGTAAAACCCACAACATCCTGTAACTTAGATGGTAGGGTGGTGTGCAAGGAGGTATGCTAGAAAGTTGCCACACATATTCACACTTAACAATATTATTACTCTTTAACTGTGGAAATGACTAATTTAACTTTACACTGCAGTTCTAATTCGCGACTGGACAACTGTTAATCATAAACAGATGACATCTGAACAATATACAATCACGGAACACACAGAAATAGTCCAGTAGAAATCATGCAAATCTCAGTTCTCTGAACCTTTCTAAGATGTCTTTTCATTCCATTTTGGACATTTTAAAACTTTTGACCAGAAACCACATTTTGTTTCTGTGCTTAACAAATATACCTGTTAAGTATATAGGCATATCGGACATCAAAATTACATGATATATTCAGCATACAAACATTACCTTCTTCTTTTTCTTTTGGATATTCCCATTAGGGGTCGCCACAGTGGATCATCTGTTTCCATTTCTTCCTGTCCTCTGCATCTTTCTTTGTCACACCAACCACCTGCATATCCTCTCCCACCATATCCATAAACCTTATCTTAGGCCTTCCTCTTTTTCTCTTACCTGGCAGCTTCATCTTTAGCATCCTTTGCCCAATGTACCCAGCATCCCTCCTCAGCACATGTCCAAATCAACCTAATCATGCCTCACTGGCATACAAATACTGTGGAGGACTTTCAAGATGATATCACTTAATTGGCCCAAAATCATCTAAAATGGACACATATTCCTTATTATGCCAGCATTACTGGGACTAGCTTAATATTCAGTGCTAACCAGTACAGATAGGGTTAAGCATCAATAAAACAGTTAAGAAGCTGTTTCTTGCAGAACTGAGAAGGCAGTGTAAAAGGAGCAGGCAGAAGATAGGGTACATGAAACAACTGGAGAGGCTGCAAAAGTACCTCACAAAGAGGATCCTAGGTCTTTCCTAGGTCTTAAACACTTGTCCTATATGGACAGACTCAAAAAACTTAAACTATTCTCTGTCTCATATTACCTACTTAGAGTATAGCATGGTCAGCTACACATTGCAGTTTGCCCTTATAGGTTCATAGGTAGGTAGTAGGCTATCTGCCTGAAGGCATTTATAAGTCTAGCCAGAATGTGTTGGCTTTCGACACCCCCTTAGGTTATTTCCCTGTGCCACTGTCCAACAGAGTCATTGAAGTGATCCCTGGTGTAAGCATTCTGTTTCCCATCCACTCGTCAAGGTTTCTCTTGAAGAGGGTTTGCGAGGAGCTCTGCCTAATGTAGATTGGAATCTTGTTCCAGAGCATCAGAAGTCTCTAGAACAGGAATCTATCCCTCCAGCATGTACTATTTATTGTTGTGGTGAGGTTTAGATCCCTGGAGCGTGTGGCTTGAGGGGATATGGTTTTCTTTAGGTGGAGCATGTCC
Source organism: Protopterus annectens (assembly GCF_019279795.1). Lineage (NCBI taxonomy): Eukaryota > Metazoa > Chordata > Ceratodontiformes > Protopteridae > Protopterus > Protopterus annectens. The sequence continues at coordinate 501,580,195 of NC_056728.1, read as the reverse complement.
ATCAATTCTGGGTTGGACATGGCCTTGTAGGTCAGGCAGAGATCACCTCTGAGTAGGTGGTATGCAACCGAGTACAGCTGGAGTTTCTTCAGTCGAGCTGCATAGGGCATCTGCTTGAGGCAAGTAATCCTCTTGGTGAGGTACTTCTGTGGTCTTTCCAGTTGTTGCAGGTGTCTTGTAAGGTACATCCCAAATGGGGCATTGTACTCTATGATGGGTCTGATAAGTGATGCGTAGAGGGGCCCAATGACCTCTTTCGATCTGGATGCAAACCCTTTTGTGATTAGGGGGCCACATAGAAGGATTTTCTAACCACTTTGGCAATGTGATTATCAAAGGAGAGGTTACTATCTACTTGGGTCCCCAGATCCCTTATTACGTCTTCCGTATTTAGGGGGCTACCACCTATGTAGTACTTTGTGGGTACTTTGTTTTTTCCAAAGGGGATGACTATGCACTTTTTAGCATTTAGCTTGAGGCCATGGTTTTGACACCAGGTATCTGTCTCAGTGAGACCCTTTTGGAGGATGTCTGTGTCAGCTGGAGAGTCAGTTAGAGCCCCTAGTTTGCAGTCATCTGCGAACTTGGTCAGCCATAGTCCTCCTGTGCTTGCCTGTACCTCTGAGAAGTATATGCCAAACAGGAGGGGCCAAGGACTGATCCCTGGGGAACGCCACTTGTAACCAGTTTAGAGTCAGACGTAGCTCCCGCAACTCTTACCATGTGGGTTCTGTCCATGAGCCAGTTGGCAATCCATCTCCTGATGTAGGGGTTTATGTTCAGGCTGGTGAGCTTGTCTATAATACCTGAGTGGGGAATGGTGTTGAAGGCCTTTGCCCTTCCTTTCCACTGGACAGTTTTAAGATTCCAACCTATGTCTGCCATGTACCCTGTCCATGGTCTGTTTAGCGTTTGTATTCCTCTGCAAGACATGAGTAAGCTGCGACAACATATAGTGTAGGTACCTGCTATATGGAAATTTATTTATTGCATTTAATTACTGGGAAAATCCGACTGAGCAATAAAACCCCTTTTCAGTGAGGCCCGGGTTGAAAAGATCCACCTAACAAAGATATATATACATAAGATACATACAGTATACTGAGATAACAAACATCTCTGCTAAGGTAAAAGCAGTAAAATAAAATCCACATTGCCATACATTTACTTACAATGTACACATATGCTTTCACATTGCAGTCTACAGTACACAGAGTTTCATTCTGTATGTTTGTATGTACACCTAGCCCAGTTACACCTTCTGTGTATTTCAAGCTGCATTAGCCAGCATAAAACATCTCTCAGGCTTGTGTGCATTTACTTAAGGTTACTTATGATGAGCAGAATTTAGTCTAGGTCAGATTCAACAATATACATCTTGCAGCATACCTCTCAACCTCTTAGAGCAAGAAATCTGGACAAATCCATGTATAAAAGTGAGACAAAGGACCAAAAATAGGGACAATTTTTAAATATTGCTCTTACAAACTTATAAAGTTGATAGAATAACAGGTTTTGCATTAGCATGGATTTTCTGAAGGGTATATGAAGTCTGAAACTCCAATGTCTGTCATTACTTTCTGACTTCAGTCTTTAATGATTTGCCACATCTACTGGGTAAACAGCCAAGTTATAGTGAGGAGTGTTGGTGCTTCTTCTCACCAGAGATCTCTTCAGACAACATTTACTGACCTTAGAATACAAACTTAAAAACAACGTTCATACATTACTCTTCTGTCTGCAAACTACCTTATTATCATGTACACATGTGCACAACATAGTGCAAAAATATTACAGAATAAGTAAAGTTCTTCTCATGCAGCCATAACCACAAAATTAATGTGCTTATTTACAATAAAGAAGTACTCCAGTTTAAATGGAAACCACTATTCATTGATAAAACATGCCAGATAAAATGGACTGCATATACTGAAGCTGCTCTGATAAGGCACTCATCATAATAAACATACTGGAGTTTAGTGACTCAAAGAAACTATAAAATTAATTGTACCAACAGTAAAGTCACTGCTGACAAAGCAACCATCTATTTTTCTGCAGGAATTGTTTACACACTAAACGCCAAAGTATATACTTCTGTCATTGCAAAAAGATGGTTGGGGAAAGATGCTATCTGTGAAGCAATTAAGGATGTGTTAAAAACCTTTATGTTTTATAATACAAACTTCAGCACAAAAAGGTCACAAAGAAACTGAACAAGTCATTTAACTAGACAATGCTAAGGAATAACTAACCTAAAACATACTGAGAATATAGAACAAACTGTCTTGTTGAACACATTTATCAGAAAATTTTGAAATATTCAAAGAAGTTTAGATGTGTGGATAGGCGAAGAAGCTCTCAAACTTTATTTTAAGGAGTCAGTGTTCCTTGATGGCTGTAAGGCCACTCGATTTCTAACCTCTGAAATTATGAACAGTTATAAGCAGAATCCAGAATCCAGGCAAAGACATCTGTTCCAGTAATTAAAGTAATTTTCAGCTTTTGATATAATATATATTTCAGACTAGAGAAGGAAACATTTATTAACTACATTGCTAAAAAAAATCAAATATACAACGCCTGTGATCTACAAGCGCATCTGCTGATCTTATAAATATTTTTATTTACTTCAAATTAATTCAGAGGGAGTTGACTCATCTGCATATAATATCACATTAATTTCAGTTGTTACTCTTGTGGGACATGCCCATGCAGTCCCAACTGTGGTGGGATGGGGGTTACAAAAGATGCATAGAGCCATTAAGGCTGTGCATTGGAAAATCAATGTTTTGAGGGTGCTGAACACTTTTGAGAATTGCATGTACTGCAAGAAAATCAAATCAGTCAGTTCTTAAAGAAGTAAATCCAGACTGTTCACTAGAAGGACTGACAGTAAAACTTAAATTCAGATATTGTGACCACATAATGTAAAGACAGGATTCAGGGAGACACAGATCATGAGAATGACTAAAAGCAAAAAAAGGAAGGTATGTCAGAAGCTAAGATGAATAGAGAGCATTACTGAAGTAAAGAATATAAGTTTGCAAGAATTTACAAAAATGTTTTTGGCAGACAGGTCTACTGTAATGCTAAACTCTTTGAGATCACAAAGAATCAGACTTGACTATATGCTTCTATGTATGCTATTCCTGACTCCAGCAGTATGTTTTGCTAGAGCAGCCTCAGGTGTCATGGTCCTTAACAGTGAAATGGGAATGCCAACATCAGCTGCTTCACTTTATATAAAAGTGTGTGAGTGTGTGTGCGTGTGTTTGTGTGTGTGTGTGTGTGTGTGTGTGTGTGTGTGTGTGTGTGTGTGTGTGTGTGTGTTTGTGTGTGTGTGTGTGTGTGTGTGTGTGTGTGTGTGTGTGTGTGTGTGTGTGTGTGTGTGTGTGCGTGTGTGTGAGTGTGTGTGTGTGTGGGGGGTATTTGTAAGTATGTGAGTGTGTATATATATATATATATACATATGTGTGTGTGTGTGTGTGTGTGTGTGTGTGTGTGTGTGTGTGTGTGTGTCTGTGTGTGTGTGTGTGTGTGTGTGTGTGTGTGTGTGTGTGTGTGTGTGTGTGTGTGTGGGTATTTGTAAGTATGTGAATGCGTATATGTATATATATATATATATATATATATATATATATATATATATATATATATATGTATAGGTGTGTGTGTGTGTGTGTGTGTGTGTGTGTGTGTGTGTGTGTGTGTGTGTGTGTGTGTGTGTGTGTGTACAAATAACCATCAGTTACAAATCTGATAAATGTATAGATATGAGAAAACTAGCTTTATAAATATTCATGCACTAGACTGTATTACTGTTGGATTTTTATATAACATGATCCAGGCCAGGCGGTCTTACAAACATGCTTACACTGCTGATACAGTTACACATTTTTCAGTTTTATTAATCAAACTCATTCATTCAATAATACCACCATCATCACATAACAATAATTTTCTGCAAATTCCTACAAAATGGGAAATGCCAGTCTTATGTCACTTAACAGTCGTGCATTTTGCTTTCCATCTATACCTGTGCAAGTATTTTAAGCTGAGTAACCTTTTCAGACATCACCTTTTCTGTACAAATGGCATTAACATAACATAAAGCACTGAATAATATTTGTGCCATTTAAAAGATATTAACAAGAATAACGGTAGTGCATCTTAGAAACGACAATTTAAAAAGGAACATTTTGTTCATTCTAAATGGCATCTGCCAGATCTGAGTCCATGTTTATGATATTCAGTTCATGGGGAGGCAGCACATGGGAAAAGTAAATGTAAAAGAAAATCAACACAAGTTAACACAAAGCAGAACTGCTAGCTTTTCATTAAGACAGAACACGACCAGAACTTGATAAGAAATGCTTTCTTTTCACAGCAGTGCTACATTCACTGAACTCATTAAATAATTTCAACAGAATTCACAATTCAGATGCAAATGATTAAACAGGAGAGTCACAACATGTCAGTCCTGTGCCCATGATAAAACCAGTGCTGGCCTTCTGATAGAAGACAGTTCGCTGAGAGGTGGAAGGTTAGCTAATTATAAATAACTTTTTTTTCTAATGCGCGCGTGTGTTTGTGTGTCTGTTTGTGTCTGTTATGATTTTTAAATAATTTTATTACTTACTCATTTACCACTAAAAAGGTCAACATGTACTTGTATCTTTGTAAAACCAGACAAGTGAAGTTTAGGTGGCTCTACAACAACAACAACATAACATAAGTTTAATATGAGTCACTTCACTCACTTACCTCAAAAAAATGAATGATGATTGATTTTGATTGACTGAGACTGTCTGTTTCCGTCACTAATAACAAAGTAAAGTAGGCTTTTTTTAAGTAGCTGCTAGCTAGGTCAGTAATCCAGAAATCTTTCCTCACCATAGCAAGCGCCCAAAGAAAGCTGTTTGCAATCAGATTCAAATTGGCAATGGTAGCACTAGCATGGGTCTATATTAGAACATCAAAGTTTCAAAACTTCGAATGTTCTAATATCGAACCCTATTCAGCGAAAGCTGAAAATATCAAAGCAACAGAAAACCAAATTTTTTCCTAGGGAAAGAATTTGGTTGTCTGTTTCTGTTGTTTCGGTATTTTCAGCACTGTGGTGGAAAGTTACAGGTCGGGTTCAGGTAAGTGTGAGATTGTGTGGACATGAGGGTTAGGGCAGGTTAGGTGAGTTAGAGTTAGGGCGCGGGTTAGCTATGTGTGCGATTGTGTGGATGTGAGGGTTAGGGCAGGTTAGGTAAGTTGGGGTTAGGGAGTGAGTGAGGTGAGTGTGCGATAGGGACGGACCTTAGGGTTAGGGTTTGGGTTAAGGTAAGTGGATAGTTAGTGGTGTGTGTATAGTTTAGTGTAGGGTTAGGTGTAAGATTTTAGGTGTATGTGTGTGGATTGCTGTTTGTTTGGTGTGCTTGTGCTGTGTGTATGTGTTTTGGAACAGCAAATTATTTCCCTAGGAAAAAAATCACTGTTCTGTATGTTCAATGTTTTCAGCTTTCACTGAATAGGTTTCAATATTACAACATTCGAAGTTTTGAAACTTCGATGTTATACTATAGACCCCACTAGCACACCCATGTACCATACGGTAGCAA